>NC_142014.1:52355539-52600539 GCF_049901735.1 Notechis scutatus
AGCAGTTTGTTGCAAGTTTGCCTAGATGCTCCATTTTCGCTGACAGAGGGTTGTGAGGTCATCGTGGCCAAAAATGGACCTCAACAACCCATTTTCGCTGGCAGAGTGCTTTGCCCACCACAGGCATCCCAACATGAGCGACATTGAGCTGGCCATGCCCACCCTGGCCACACCCACTCCTGCCCCCCAAGGTCAAACCCTGATGTAGCCCTCAATGAAATCGAGTTTGACATCCCTGGTGTAGGGTGTTAATCTCTACTGAACATGATTGAAGTAGCACTGTTGTGTTATGCCCCTTTATGACCTGTAAAGTCTGATTCCCAGAATTCCTAACCCAGCACGTAGCATTAACTAGAAACACCTCTAGGTCCCTTCCCATTCTAAGCCAAAAGATAAAGCTACCAATTCCCATTAAAAAATAATAACCATAAATTGCTTCCAATAATTGAAAATTATGTGCCTTAATATTAGTTGCTAGTGAACAAGTAGGATGATTCTACTGAATTCACATTTTGCACGAGAGCTTCTCAAATGGCATTAAGCCAGGGGTATCAAACTCAAGGCCCACGGGCTGGATCTGGCCCATGGGGTACTTAGATCTGGCCCACGGGACCACCCTGGAAACAGCTTCGTTTTCGCTGGCAGAGGGTTACAGGAGGCTCTCACAGCTGAAAACAGAGCTCGGGAGCCCATTTTCACTGGCAGAGTGCTTGGGGCACTACACAGGCCCCCAACACAAGTGACATCGAGCTGGCCATGCCCACCCCAGCCTCCCAAGGTCAAACACAGCCCTGATGCAGCCCTCAATGAAATTGAGTTGTACACCTGCATTAGACTAATTAATGTAAGAATATCATGTTGGCTGAAAGGTCTCTGACAAAATAGTTAAAAGGGTGGCCATGATGGTAAAATTGAAACTGCCTAAATTTTATGCACAACACACCCTTTGCTTTGTCATCTGTATGTCTTCCTCTTACATACGGTAGTCATATTCTAACATTCCTCTGGTTCTATTAAAAGAGAAAGTTGTTTCTCTTATGATAAGGTTTTTTTTTACTATAGAGTTAATAGGTTGTAGCAACTAGATAGGCCTATTGCAATCTGTAAATCTGGAGAGTAACGTTTTCATAGAGGGCAGGGGTGGGATTCAAATTTTTTAACAATGGGTTCTGTGGGCATGGCTTAGTTGGTGGGCGTGGCTTGGTGGTCATGTGACTGGCTGGGTGTGGCCAACTCAATATCACTCACATCAAGGCACGCATCTCCTCGCCTGGCCTCTCATGACTGTGGGGATGCTGCAACAGTCGTAAGTGTGAAAAACGGTCATAAGTCACATTTCAGTGCCATTGTAACTTTGAATGGTCACTCCACACAAGCAAAGTACCAGCAAAGGAGGGGGAAAAAACTCCAGAGATATTCCTGAGACAGGAAGTCTAGTCCTGCCAAGAATGTAATAAGGGTTAATGGAGAGGCAGTTTCTGTAAGCAACACCAGAATGTTTCCTTCCTGCCTTCCTGACAGGATTAGGCCAGTAATTTCTTCTAACAACCGGTTCTCCGAACTGCTTAGAATGTTAACAACCAGTTCCAGCAAATAGGTGCAAACCTGTAGAATCCCACCCCGATAGAGGGTGATAAATTACTCTCTTTTACTCACACAACTAAAAAATAGGGGCACCAATTGCTTTCCAGCAATTGCTTTATATTGGAAAACCAGATCACTGGTCCATCTAAACTGTTATTTTACTTCCAGCAGTGGCCAACGTTTGACATAATTTCAGTGACAGATTTTAAGTGTACACTTAAAGAGAAAATGTGGTGTTGTTTTTTTTTAAATCTAAGCTGGTGTTCAGTGAAGATCCTAAAAACACAAGGATTTAGAGTCCTTGCAATTGTTTTCTTAGCTACTGCTAATGTCTTTGCAAAAACTTAGCAATGGAGACAAGTAATCTTTTTCAATATACTTTTTTACAATTAGCTACCAATGAGTTAATTCACTTTACAATCTCTACTTCCAACTATTCATGAAGTCACCTGGAGTCAAATGCAATCCAAGAAAGTCTTTATCTTTTTGTATCTCATCAGAACTCATCTCACTTTGCATAGAAGGCACAAATACTTCAAATATTTACCATCCTGTTTCTTCTGTCACCCTATCACGCCCTTTTCTACTTTCTGAAATTGAGCCATTCTTAATGTAGATTTATATCCAAGAGGATTTTCTAAATGACTGCTTCAGAGGCAGGTAGCCTTAAATTAGCTGAAAGTGCCTTCATATCTTTGTTTTGCAGCTGCTATATTTAAATTTAGCCTAATGAGAATAAAGGCCGTAATAGTATGCCATGTAAAGAACTATAAAATCTCAAGAATATTTCTATCAGCATTTATTCAAATTAAAACTTAAGTAAAACTTCTTACTAGAATGTGAAATGTTGGTGAAGAATTAAGATACCTTGCACTCTGTAGTTCACTGGAAATGGTAAAGGGAAATGGTAAATAGGTTAAAGTAAATGCAAATGGAAGAGGAAAGAAATATAGCCTAATTTCTATATACATTTACATTGCTTGCTTAATTTCAAGCAGATGTGTTTTCAATTTTATACCTTACACCCAAAATCATAAAACAAACAATTACAAATAATTGTGACAAAACAGTTTCGTTTAATAGCTCTGATTCTATAGAAAAAACAAGCATGATTATCATATCACTAACAGGATGAGAAATTCCTTTGATCATTCGTTTGGTGAAAACCAGATTTTTATTCTTTTTACTACTTTTATCCAACAGAGAAGAACAGCAAAATCATCAACCATATAATTGGACTACTATACATAGAGCTTCAGCTTCTGGATGGGGCTAAACTAACTTGGAACACGCAACAAGCCTTTGCTAATAAGAATGAGGCACTTATATCAATGTTTCCCATTTAAATAACTGGCTCTTATTCACTGAAAAAGATATTCCTGGAGACCTGTCAGAGCAGGAACAAAATAACTTGTTGCTCTAGACACTGTAAGTGTAACATGGAAACAACCCCATGCAGAGCTGCTTTATGGCTTTATGCGCTAGAGTCTAAGAATCCTTGATCCTCTGTCTGCCTAGTTATTTGCTAGTACACCCAAATAAAATTTAGGCATTATATACTTACTGAACATTATTGTTCTGACCCAGGCTTCATAAACAGTTATTATTCACAAACTTGTTTTAAAAACAAAACCTATTTTATTGCAATGCTGGGAATTGTTTTCATTCTCAGCTGGAATTAAGCTCAAACAGTCCCCCAAGATAAGCACCAACCATTCAGTTCTGTGAAGTGCTGCCAAAACAGAAGTATTAAATTAACTAGAAAAGAAACCAACCAAAGTACAAGAAAAACCAACCGAAGTACACAGAGCTTCAAGGATGACTTTGAACCGATCGAACTAAACCAAAGTACAAGAAAAACCAACCAAAGTACACAGAGCTTCAAGGATGACTCAGAACCTTCCTGCAAAGGTTTCGTCATCTTGGCCTGACTTTTATCCCTTATGGGAGAGGCAATCACCTCCCATCCTTACTCCCGAGTCACCCCTTTTGTTTCAGCTACTCTCACTTTCTAGCAGCTCTGTCCACATGCGCACTGGGAACAGGCTCCCCTGGGTCCTCTGCCTCGTTGCTGCCAGGCTCAGAAGGCTCCAGAGGCAGCACCCCACTCCCAGGTGGTCCTGGTCCCATCTCTGCATCAGATGCAGGACCCTCATCCGAATCCTCTCCAGACTCCCTGACTGGTCCCCGTTCTTCCCCACTGTCCAATTCCGCTGCCGTCTGCACTGGCTGCCGGTGATCCACAACACTTATAAAGTTGTATATTTTTAACACCTGGATATGCATCTCTATACTACTAAATTCCGTCTGTTTTTAACCTTCAGTTGGGTGAAACAGTGCATCGACAATGGGCTAATTTAAAGAAGGCATCAAAAATCTGGGACCCAAATCTGGGATTGAAATTTGGCAAAGTGGTGGTCACTTCAGCATCACCACACTGTAATAGTCAGCTGCTGACACATGATCATAATTTTCACACTCCATGCCACATTCCCACAAGAGAAGTTAATGGGGAAGCCAGCAGACAATCAGAAGTCACTCCCATTCTCACTGCATTTTTGCCCACCTGTGGTCATTCTGTTTCTCAGTTAAGGTAAGGATATGTTTCTGCAACGATGTCCTGATGGGTAACAGACTGTCTAGTTATTCATTAATTTTGTGCACAACTGTTTTGTACTTCAAAATAGAATGTTTTCAACAATAACTATTTCATGGATTTGGCGAACCTGGGATGCCCCTCCCCCTAGTTTTCTTCTCTAGAATTGGAATAAAATCACAACCATCCTGTACATGGACAGAACCTGATAGCTAAACTGTTTTGGTCTGCCTTTTCCCAAGGAATGCTTAAGGTAATATCTCAGTTTAGGTTATCTGTTCTGATCTTTTTTATTTAATAAAAGGCAGGATATCTTATGCCTACTGATGACAATATAGAGTCTAACAGTTCATTTGCATTAAATGGTTCAAATCTTGCTTGACACTATTTACAATCATTTGCAATATTGCTGGGTTTTACAGAAGATAATAACAGGGAATTTAAAGCTCAGTGATGAAAGGTACTCATACAGCTACATTAATATTACTATATAAATGTAAAAACTGCTTAAGTTCCTATACCTGTCTACACAGAAATCACTCTGCCTACATTCAGAGGAACAAACTTCTGGGGGAGGGGGAAGAGCGGAGGAAATAACTGCACCACATCCTCTTTGTAAAGGACACTTTCCAAGGTCCTGAAAAGCCAGTATTTATTTATTACTCAAATTTATATAGGTGGCTATCTTACCAGAACTCACTCTGAGTACCATACAATAGTCAGTAAGAAATAATACATATATGAAAACAAGTATAGGTTTTCCTAGAGGAAAACAAGTATAGATAGTCCTCCCTCGACTTACAACATCTAGTTTGAACAGTCATGTTCAAAGTTACAACGGCATTAAAAAAAGTGAGTTATGAATGTTTTTCACATGACTGTTGCAGCACCCCCTTGGTCACGTGATCAAAATTCAGGTGCTTGGCACTGCCTCATATTTATGATGGTCCCAGGGTCATATGATCAACTTTCTGACAAGCAAAGTAGCCGGGGAAGCCAGATTCACTTAACAACTGTGTTACTAACTTAACCAATGCAATGATTCACTTAACAACTGTGGAAAGAAAAGCTGTGAAATGGAGCAAACTGGCTTAACAAATGTTTCATTTAGCAACATAAACTTTGGGCTCAATTGTGGTTGTAACTCAAGGACTACCTGTACTTAAAAATAGGAAAATCGGCATTAAAATTGAGATGATTAAAATTAAAAATATGTACAAAATCTAAGGAGAGGGGGGAGAGGGAGGGAGAGGGGAGGGAAGGAAAGAGAGAGAGAGAGAAAGAACATTCAGTTCAATAATGGAATCATCTACATATGCCTTTCTTTCCTGATCTCGTAACTGATGGCACTTTATAAATGTTTGTGGCAAAGTGCTGACATCTCTCTTTGAACTGCAACTCTGGCAGAAAATGGCTATGTCAAAGGATAGGTATCTAACCTTGGAGGTTAAAAAGATCTCAGGAACGCTGGTGAAAAGAATGGGTTCATGGTATGGTCAAGCCTGAAGTACCACCAATTTCTTCTCCATGAGAAAAAATGTGTGCTGGCACGATGGGCATTTGGGAAAAAAGCATCTTAGAATACACAGTTTAACTGTACCTAAAGTTCAAGTTGGAGGTTCTTTAAGGTTGCCCATAAATAAGCATGATTGAGAGTTTCGGTTAGAGTTGGGATGTGTGTGTTTTTAAGAAAGACAATTGCTTTACAGAGGCAGAGATGGTGAAGGCATTTTGTTTTTACTATGTACAAGGAATTGGGGGTTGGGGGGGCAACTATTTATAACAGTTTTCAAACTTCCCAGTTTCTAACACTCTCTCCCTCTGTCCCAGGTATATTTGCAGACAACCATCTGCACTATTGCAAAGCTACTGTACATCTCCCTCCACCACCACCCAAGCTTCCTCTCAACTTTTCACTAAGAGAAAGGTAAGAAGGGAATTGGTTGGTATACTTTCAAGTTACTCCGGCTTTCAGCATCTGTCTCTCTGTATAGAATTTGCATACTGCACTTCTTTCTGGGATTTCTGTCCAGCCATACTTTGTCCATAGAGAAGTACTCACCATTTTGAGGGGGGGGGGTTAGATTTATTTAACAAGCCTTGATGAAAACAAGTTGAGATAAATATGTATAAATCTAACTGATTTCTTATTTATTGCTATTATACTGAACAACATAGTACGAAGCCAAACCACAAATATAAGTTGACCAAATCTGGTTAGCATTTTATATGCTATTGCAATTCCTGCTTTCTGAATTTTGTGAGCAGATCTGTGTTAGAAGCTAACATTGGCTCAATTCAGGTTGTTGATAATGGCACTGAGGGAAACTGATGAAAAACTGTAGTAGCCATGGAGTTAAGTGGTAGGCAAAAAAACAACCCCTGCATTTCCACCAAAAATGATCAAGAGTCAAAGAATGAAAGGAATTAAGTAAAACAAACAAGCAAAAAACGGAACACTGAACTCATACTACTCTTCTTGAATCAAGAAAATCCATAGATGGGGTTAATTATATCACAATCATCCACAGGACTATCTCTAGTCACCACGGCAACAGATTTGAACCAGGTTTTAGTCCTGCTATCTCTCCTTCGCCACCTCCATGCCTGAGCATGTAATTAATTTCAACTGCTGACAAAGCCAGTATTCAAAATCCTCATCATTTAGTCAGAAGTTTCATTACTAATTAACTTTCTTCAGTTCAATTTTTTTTCTAATTAGCAATGATATTTCCTTTCCTCATTCCTACCATCAATG
Source organism: Notechis scutatus (assembly GCF_049901735.1). Classification (NCBI taxonomy): domain Eukaryota; kingdom Metazoa; phylum Chordata; class Lepidosauria; order Squamata; family Elapidae; genus Notechis; species Notechis scutatus. Next base: position 52,362,478 of record NC_142014.1, read on the forward strand.
CTTTTTAATATCTTATTGCTAATTTTCTATCTCTGTCCCTCTGAGCCCCTGCTTTTCAATTCTTGCTCTCCTAGTTAAGCTGAAGATTGGATCACAGGGCTAAAAGTTTTTTTTTAAAAAAAACAGTATTCTGCAAGGATCTCATGAATGGGCATTCTGTATCAGGAAGAATCTTTTTAAAATGCAGAAATGGTCAGCCCAGCCATCTTATTTGATCAGCGCCATTATGTAGTTCAAAGAAATGAAAGAGAAAACTCATAGAAGCTTAACAGAAGGGAAAGTCTTTTCCTAAAGTACTCACAGTGAAGGGGACAGTTCAAATCTTTAAGCAAAAACAACTTGTGTTTCTTTGACATCTTGGCTGGAAACTGCAGTACAATATCCTTTCCTCATAACATAGAGATGAACTAATAAAGCAATGATTCAGTGCAGGCTATTTTTCTCTTTCATTGAAAAGTTTGCTGGGGCTGATTCCATCTGAAATAACATATGTGAATCAGATTTATAATTCCTTTACCATTTTAGGGACTATTAATATTGCCAATTGCCTCTTACATTACTCCTCCGCTATTGATTGGCTGTGATCCAGCTATGACTCTAATAAGGCCTCCATTTATTTTGAAATATGTGATTTAAGCCTGGAACTTTCAACTACTAAAGCTTCTACCACAATTAAAGAGACTTATTTTCCTGCCAAATGCTTTACAGGCTATAATGAAGAAAGATAATAAAAGAGTGACAGTATACATATGCATTAGCATTATGCCCACAACATAAGCCAGCCTTCTGGAACCTGATCTTTTCCTGATATTCCTAGAACTTGTAATATCAGCATTTTCAATGGCTCCTGATTCAGGACAACTGTCTGATGCTAAAATAATTTTTAAAGGAGTTAACAAGTTTTTTTTTACTTCTAACACTTAGCTCATGATTGTTGACAATAGGTCCAATAAACATGCCTAGACCTGATAAATCTACATCTTTTTTAAGTAATGGATTTAGAGCCATTTTTAAGCACTTTTTATATCTGAGTTCATTTTTGCCCATAAAATATTTGCAATGCAGCTCCGATTTGATGTGCAAGTGCATATTTTTAAACATTTCTCTTAAAAATTCATTCTAATATCCAAAAGCCCCACAAATTCTTTAGACAAACTTCTAAAATGTGCGTGTATGCCCAGTTAAATGAAACCTAGAATGAAAGTATTTTAAACTGGAGGGTTCATATTCCCAGAAGTACAAAAAAAGCAGTAGGTCACAACTGATAGTATTAGATCTCTGTTCCAATTTTTCCATCTGTGAAATATATAGTAATGACTTTTCAGCTTGGGTTATTCAATTGGAGATGTATGGTGGATATCCCCAAGTAACTAGCTCATCTTGTTCGTAAAAAAAAAGAAAAATAAACTTCAGTTAGTACAAAATACTTCTGATAGGCTACTAACTGGGAGCTTACTCCTACCAGCTTACCCATAAGTTTTTAGGCCCGATTAATAATGTTTGTCATAATCTGTATAGTCCTGGATGGGAATCCTCATCATTTTCTAATATTAGCCAAGTGACTACAAAGGAGAAGAAGGATGGTAATGTTAAGGAACTAGAGTCTGAAAAAGAGAACCTTCTTGGCTTGAAGACTTTGATTATTAAATGTAATACTTGTTTTTCTGACAACAGGCTGTGATTTTCCTATTCTCCCAAGGACTTAAGATTTTGATAGTAGAATTAGAATTTAGAAATGAATGCCTGTTTCTGTGCCAGTCATAATGATACAACTGGTCTGTTGACCACCATAGATCAGTGAAGGAATGGTTATACAATTTCTTGCCCCATGCCTTCCAATCTTTTCCTATCTTGCCAAAACAACTCTGCAGATTAAAATTGTGTGTGGGGAGGAAAGGGGGAAGTAAGTCTATTTTGGTCAGCCATCCTACCACAACTGTGCTGCTTCCTGCCTGCTTTATCTGGTGTAAGGTGTGTTACCCCATTTGTAGTAACCTCACTATGGCATCTTTTGGCAAATGAAGTTATAGAGGCAAAATCTCTAACAAAGATTAGAGCCAGCAAGCCATAATATTACTCTTGATGCTTCTGATATGGTATCTAGCTATCCAAAAGAGATATGCCAGCTAAATTTAAAGAAAACATGCCAAGCTTTGTAACTAAAAAAGCCATAAGAAATTAAGAATACCATTGCACCATACAAGATCTAGCCCTTAGGTATTCTTTTGCATCATTTCAAGAAAAGGTTACTTTTGCCAGTGAGCCAATCAGCCCAGAAAGGCAAGTAATTGGAGAGTGGCAAACACTTCAGGTTCTAGTATGTTCTTATTTTTTTAACAGTTTTGAATATTTCTTAAACATTGGTGCAGTACATTTTCTGCATTGATTCCATACAATTTCATTACAGGTATCTTGTTGGACAATGTGAAAGTCATGGTGCCGAACTTTCTTTCTCTCTGTTTAAAAGAGGTATAAAGAAAATATTTTAACAATTCCTTACAGTGGGATCCTGAATCTACCTGTTGAAACCTTGTGGGGGGGAGGGAAGAAAGAGGAAGCATTTTAACATTTTTTAAATTAAAATCTATGATTTAATCATTTTGAATCAGGTTTGCTTGCCTTTGAATGACACATCCAAATTAACTCTTGAATCTCTGATTGTAATATTAGAAAGAAATCTTGGCTAACTGCACATTTCTAGTCAAATATATAATAAACAAACAAGCAGTTTGCTTTCTTTTTCCTGAATAATCCACTCTTATAATATAGTGCAGGTTAGGCATATACATATAGTGAAAGGAACATATAACCATCTATCCTTTTCTATGATTTTCTAATGTGGAATTTATATACATGCAAGATAGCATCATGACCTCTTGAAAAGGATACAAAAGGAAAATATTGGTTAGAATCATTCTATGGCAGTCATGTATGCTCAGCCTACTCCACTCACTTCTTCCATCATCTAAATTGCTTTGACTTACAAAGACTCACAATGGCAGGTGCCCATTTGCTTTTTAGGGTGACAACTTGCCAATGAGGTGACCCTGTGAATACTTTTCCTCTTCCAGTTCACCTCTCCTCCTACACATCTTTTTCTTTTAACAAATGATTTCCTGTTGGGTCTGTAGCATCTTCATTTTAATTAGATTCATAATGATTACAATTTTCTCTCCTATCCTTTCACAATTCTGTTCACAATAAACGATAAAACCATCCTTCTTTCCTTGGCTTGACTCTGTGTTGTCTCTTCTCATGTAACAATATGGATAACAAGCAGGATGCCAAATTTACTGGAAGGCAGCAAATACTGCATTTGGAGTAAAAGCCTGGAGTAAAAGACTTTATTTATTTATTATGTAAAATTGCTTACAGATATTAGTGAATACACTTTGGGCAATATACAACACAGAATAAAATTGCCAAAAATATAAACACAAGAAAACAATACGGTGCTATAAACTTCCTGCTAATTATAGTCAATCAGAAATTAACAGTGTTTAGAGCAGTGCAAAATACAAGAAGTGTTTGGGGTCTTGGAATTCAGGACCTCCAGGGAAAATTGATTTTAAAATATGAGTTCCTCTTGGCCCAGATTCTGTGTAACTTTCATTGTGGTGGCCCTCCGTGGCCATTTCAGACCAAGCAAGCAGAGATACAATTGGAAGGCTCGATTTTTGATTATATTCCACAGCTATGTCATATACAGTTTTATAAATAATGCCAGTGCTGAGTTGGGTCCAGAACCCAGCTATTTATGTTATGAATGTTAAATCAGCAGTGCTAGGGGAAAAGGTTCTCTGCTGTCTCTGCTAATTTCATGCTGTTTTCCTGATCCTCTGTCCATTCCAATGATCTCCATCTTCCTATTCCCTCTTTCTCCCTTTCCTTTGTTGATTTTATTATTCCAGTTTACTTTCTATACAAAATGAATGACAATATGACAAATCCAGGAACAGCAGGAGCAGCCGGAGTCTCTCAATCTAAATGAATAGGGCTGTCTATTTCTGTATACACACACACACACACACACACACACACACACAATTTTAATTCTCAAATATCCCACTGGTATAGCAGGTGTTGCCTTTGTTCCTTTAGGCAAAAAAAAAAAAAAAGGTTCTTTGTAGACACTGAATCTTCCCAGTTTCTGCAAACAGGCTGAGAATGATAAAAATGAAATTATTAGCTCCTCTTGGAATTAATGTTTGGTCATTTATTGTTATGTTTACAATATATCCACACTCTTAGCATACCAGTTCACATCAGGTTAAATTAATAGCTTCAATAAATAACAACAATTGTATCAAACAAATGTTTATGGGGACTTCTGGGGAAGCCACTTGGGTGGCAAAGCTTGAGTCCATTCCTCAGGATATGGATTAAAAATCTACAAAACCTTATTAAGATTCTGTAGAGTCATGCAATTAAATATTAAGAAATATTGCAATGTGAAAGCTTATATAAACAAATTCACAGAAGAAATTTCAAATGGTGCAGTCACATTGGCTGATCCATCTCTGGTCATTTTACGATTTCTAAGGAAGTAGAAGTAGAAAACAGTACCTTTGCACATGTGTATCATAATCATAGCATTTCCATAGCAACCTACTATTGTCCTGTTATGTATAGCAACTGATTTTGCACTGCGGAGTGCAATTTCACAGCACCTGAACTTCACTCTTGCACCTTTGTATGACCATTTGCTTATCTATTTTTAACATTTATATATCATATTTAGAGACCACCCATCTCTCTCATAGAGAAACTTTATGCTGTGCTATTTCAGCTATCTTTACATTCTAATAATGAATTCTGTTTGGCTAGGTCTAAACCTCTTTATTAGGATTAAATTCCTCATAAATCCCTCAAATTCATCTGGTTTCCTTCATCTCTTACAATATACATATATACACACACCTACTGTACATACATACAGATATGTTAGTTGTAAGCCAATCTGGGAATCAATGTAGCTGAAAATCTCTTTTCCCATCATTCAGGAGAGTGTGTGTGAGAGAGAGGTTTTCAGCTACATTGACTCCAAAATTGGCTGATAATTAAAATGTACATAGAGATAGAATTAAAGTAGGAATGCATAAAATGTAGGGCAGATTTTGCCACTTTGTGGAAGAAACATTTATATGCTAACTTTTTGCCAAGAAAGAAGTTTAAGGCAGTTTATAGTTTGATTTTTAAAAAATATATCAAAAAGCAGCAGATTATTTAAAAAATATGGGATTTTTAGAAAATAGTAAAAGTAAAGACTCTCTTTAGATGTATTTAGTTTTAGCCCTGAATTAAAGCAGAACCTTGACAAAATATTGAGCCTGTTATTTCTAAATCACTATAAGCTAGTCTCTTTTGTGTCTGTTTCCCACTATGAACATCTACAACTAGAAAAATAACCTGGTTGCTGGTCCATATGCCAAAATGAGCCAAATTCAAGATTTACTTTTTGTTTTCCATTTTCTATTGGTAAAGTCAGCACGTTAAAACAGTACCTTTAACAGAAGCTATAATCTAAGAAGCATTATCACCAAAAGAGATTATTTCTGAATTAATTCTGTCAGTTTTGACTGAATTTGCCCACCTCTTTTACTTCCCACAGTCTAGGGATTCAGATGTAAATATTATTTTCTGACCTGATATTTTCAGCTAGTTGCTTTGCAGATGGCTTTCATTAAGGCTTTTAACATTCCTAGAAATGTTTAACTGCCAAATTGCCCTCTTCCATGAGCTACTTGGATTTTCACTATTTACAGGATATAAATTCGTCACATAGATGTCCACATAATGCTGAAGGGATTTCCCCTTCTTGTGCTTGTTTTGCTTCTGACAGCTTTATTTAGCAGTAACAAGTAACTCTGGATTGACTGCAGTAAATTTTGGCAGAGATGTGTCTTTAATTAGACATTTTGCTGCCTACTTGCTGAGACCGGGAATTGTAAAGTCCCCAGCTTGCTCTCCTTTAGGTCATTTCCCTCACTTCTTTATTTCTCTAAATTTTAGCATCATCTACATCTTGAATTTGATATTTTCCTCTCATTCTAGTTGACCCACAATTTTCCTTTCAATGATTTTAACTATTGTGTTTCTTAGAAAATAAGACAGGAACGGAGGAACGGAGCTGGAAAGCAGGTTAGTGGGGTGTGGAGGGAATGGGGATTTTGCAGTAACCTTCCCCCATGAGTGAGGAGGGAATGGAGATTTTACAGTATCCTTCCCCTGCCACGCCCACCTAGCCATGCCTACTAAGCCATGCCACGCTCACCAAGCCACGCCCACAGAACCGGTAGTAAACATTTTTGAATCCCACCACTGTATAACATGGGTATCAAACTCAATTGCATCACAGGCCGGATCGTGACGTATCATGACATTTTTTGTCTTTGTGGAGCTGGGGTGGGTGTGGCCTGTGCATGACATATCTGGCCTGCTGGCCACCAGTTTGACAGGCTGAATCTATTAAGGATTCAGGGACCCATCTCATAATACCTCATCTGATAAAATATTCAGGAAACACCAATCTTTTTATATGTACAACTGTTATCGGATCATTTGGATGTAGTCTCTTTGAATATAGTTACATTTTGTTATACTGTCTGCAAAATTAGGCAGACTTTGACTGCCCGCTGATAATCTACCACCAATTGTTTTATTTTACTTTACTTTTAAAGCTTCTTATTGTAACGTTGGTCTGTGATGTAATAAATTTTACTTACTCCTCCACCCACAAGTGCTGCATAAGCTAATCAGTTTCTATTTCAATCTTTTTTCCTTCCCACCCAATATAATCTGATCTAGTCCTGCTAAGAGTTGCCAGGGATATTCATGTGTGATTTAGCCACAGCTGCTGAACTGCAAAATTACAGCAAAAATGAACAGCAACAAAAGCAAATAATCACCTAGGCTACAGCTGCAGCATTGGTTCCAATGCTTATCTGCATATTTGCCCCACCCTTCCATATTTGCCTTTCTTGCATCACTAGCTCAAAAAAGCAACCAGAAAAGGAACTGTTATGCACACACATAACAGCGCCTCTCTTGGAAGTGCTTGCTTCTCACTGTAACAGATTATTTCGATAACAAAGAGCAGCAACTAATATTTCTTTCTTGTACTCCTTTCTTCTACAAAATAAAGCATGAGCAGTGAATATGACCAGTAGTGACTTTGATACTGATATTGACACATTGATAGTAGGTTAAACTGTGATTATTTTTATTCCTATCTGGCGCCCACCCTGACCATGTTTAAATTAAAACTTGGAGGTAGATTCATAACTGTGTTGTTTTCCGAATGAATGGATTTTTCTTCTTTCAGATGTTTGTGGGGTGGTACTTATATCTTTTTTACTAATGCTTTTATTATTGTATGCTGACCAAAATTGTTATGAAGTAGAGAAACCTTGTAAATTTAATACATAAATGCCTTTCCTCTTACCAGTTGTGAATTGAGAAATAGATAAATTATTCCACAGCTCTCTGCTTATGAATGTTTCCAAAAACTGAACCAATTATAAAAATAACAAGAATATTTCATATAAAGCCATTAGTTATTCTAGTCCTCTAAACCTGTGGTGGGATTCAAAAATGTTTACTACCGGTTCTGTGGGAGTGGCTTGGTGGGTGTGGCATGGCTTAGTAGTCATGGCTTGGTGGGCCGGCAGGGGAAGGATACTGTAAAATCTCCATTCCCTCCTCACTCATGGGGGAAGGTTACTGCAAAATCCCCATTCCCTCCACACCCCACTAACCTGCTTTCCAGCTCCATTCCTGTGCAGGGCAACAAAGGAAGACCCAGCCGATCAGCTGGGACTCGGGAAGCAGAGAATAGTTGGGGGAGGAGCCAGTCAGAGGTGGTATTTGCCGGTCCTCCAAACTACTCAAAATTTCCACTACCAGTTCTCCAAACTACTCAAAATTTCTGCTACCGGTTCTCCAGAACTGGTCAGAACCTGCTGAATACCACCTCTGCTCCAAACTATGCAATGATCTTATTCGCTCCTATTTTACTGATATGCTTTGGTGTATTTCCAAATTGAAGTTCTCCAGATGTGTTGCGCATATAATTGCCTCAGAGGTGGGCTGCTACCAGTTCACCCCGGCTCAGGTGAACTGGTAGCCAATTTTACCATTTTTAATTGCTGGTTCGGTGAATTGGCAAATCCCACCTCTGACTGGCCCTGCCTATCCTACCCTGCCCTTCCCAGGAGTCTCTACATGGCCCATTTTGGATCCCAGGGCCTGCAGGGAGGCTCGGGGAAGATGAAAAACAGGCCTCCCAGAGGTTCCAGAAGGCCAGAAACGGCCTGTTTCCAGCCTCCAGAGGGCCTCCGGAGCCCAGCGAGATCATTTTCACCCTCCCATAGGCTTCAGGAAAGCCTCTGGAGCCCAGGGAGGCCGTTTTTGGGGGTGGCCCAGAGGCTCAAGGAAAGCCTCTGGAGCCTGGGGAGAGTGAAAACATCCCCCCCCCGTCATGGTGCATGAGGCTGACTAGGTCACGTCCACCGTGGCTACGCCCATCCAGCAAGTGGGCAGAGAACCAGTTGCTAAAATTTTAAAGCCCAGTCCTGCCACAGCGATGTTCGCAAAGAATCCTAGTACATCCAATTCCAGCACAGCTGGAGGACATCCAGTGGAAGAAGTCTGCTGCCTGAGTTAGATGGGCTGAGCACACCTGATCTGCATTTTTGCAAGTCATCTTTCCTATTTACAATGGGGTTTCCTATTTGGAATGTAGATAAAAACCCAATAGGTTTCATACAATAGCCAGTCATTCTGAAAATATCTATCAATTATTTCTCTCCTCTCTTCCCCTCCCCCATATATACACTAATAGATGCTTATGATAATAATATGATAAAGGTATGACAATGAACAAATTTGAAGCTTACCTGCATATAATGGACCAGATAAAAGATTTTCTACAAGTAATATACGTATTTTGTTTTAATCATTAGGTTGGTCTGAGTTTGGGTAAACTTCTCTTGAACAAAATTCAGGATCCCATATAACACGTTTTTCCTTTTCCAGGAAATTTGGGCAGTAGGAAGTGTCAGAGCTATCCCTGAGCTCACATCTTAGCAGCATTGACAGATCTACCTCTTTCTTTCCTGTAAAGATTTTCAGGACCCTACTGCAATTTGTGTAATCCCAAGCAATGCAAAAGTGCTACAATTAAACAAATTGTAATGGCAAGTTTTCATCAATGTTTATATGAATTCTTCTAGTGTCATGCAAGTCCTATATCAGTTTATATGGGGTCTGTCCTTAGATTGAATGCATTGACTGAATCCAGTTGACTAAAAAAACTTAGAAACAACATAAGCCATATGGATTAATCAAGAAATGTTTAATGATGCTGTCAGATAACCTGGCAGCAAACTAGGTTTAACTGATCCAGTTTGACTTGGTTATCATAAGAGGCGGAAGCAATTGCTGCTCAGATTTGTTCAACTTACTGTCAATGCAGAAAAAATCCTTTTCAGAAAAGCCAAGGACATGATTGATAAGTAAAAATTCTTGTTTTCCATGAGAACTAAGTCACAAGATCAGCAGAAAAGGGGAAAGTGCTAGCTCTTTTTCCCCCCCACTACATTTTCTTCACTAATTCCTTGCAAATATACAATTACTTCTTACAGGATGAACTGTTACATGAAAGAGATTTATGGTATGCAATGGTCACACTAGCAATACATTTAGATACCAAAATATCCTATTATTCATATAAGTTAAGTATATTACAGTCCTTCCTTCTTTCCTGTCAGCCTTACCAAAGACCAAACTAGAAACATAGGCAGATAAGACAATTCTACATTATTGTAAAGTTAAATTAACAGAATCTTGCAAGTCTGAAAGTACATTTCTCCCACTGCCGCCTTTACTGACTGATAACTTAGGAAGGGTTCCTCCTGAGTGTCTTGCTCTGTTAACTATGCACCTATGCGTTCTGGGCTATGCTCCCTCATATCTGAGTGTTCACTAGTCAACATATATTCACCTTGTCTCTCAAGGTCATTCTCACATATCATTACATCTCCACATTGCATTCACTAATGACATCGAGGTCCCAAAGCCTAAGCAATTTGTAAATAAGTGTCTGATCTAGAATTTGCATTTTTAATAGAATTTTCTTAACAGCAGACTGCGGCAACCATGTCCCTCATCCTGCTCCATTATCTTATTAGCTTAACCTCTATTTCATTTCTACAGAATGAACAGGGCATACTTAAATGATACAGGAAAAACCTCATTAGAAAGACTTTCCTGAAGAATGAAATGAATCAATTGCCTCAGAGATACTACTTTGATATATTTGATGCAGACTTAAGCTAAACTGATGTTAATAGGAAATAAAAAAAAATACAACTGTGGAAGATGGGGTTAGGTTTCAAGCACTTATGTGTATGAAAAGTTCAGTGGTTTGTATGGCCCACAAATAATCCCCAGACTAACAAAAGGTGTAATTACTTTCCCTTGCCAATTTTTTAAATTATAGGCATAAAATCATGTTATGTAGCTTGTTCTTCATATGCAAGCACACTTCACCGTGTATTATTTATAACCATTAGTGAATTATGTCAGTGGTTTGAAACACTTCCCTGATATTTCTAAAACTACACATTTCATGCTAGTGCTATGCATTAATAAACGCACACATATTTTAGTATTCTGCTATTGTTTCAAGAATAGGTAATCTTAAAGCATTCCAATGTAAACCAAATACACAGCAGAAGTAAGATGTAGGTCAAACTTCATATTAGAGTATATGATTTTTAGTTTGGGTTTATAAAATATACAGCATTTAATTTAAAAGAAAACATGGCAGATTTATATCTAAAGAAAACTCTATTTGCAAACCAAAGCTCATGTGTACCAATGATGGGATAATTTTATAGCCCAATGAATGTGCAATTGTATTAGTACAAGGCAGAGGTGGTATTCAGCAGGTTCTGACCAGTTCTGGAGAACTGATAGAGGAAATTTTGAGTACTTTGGAGAACCAGCAAATACCACCTCTGACTTGCCCTGCCTCCACCTATTCTCTGCTTCCTGGGTCCCAGCTGGTTGGCTGGGTCTTCTTTTGTTGCCCTGCACAGGAGAACGGAGCTGGAAAGCAGGTTTGTGGGGTGGGGAGGGTATGGGATTTTGCAGTAACCTTCCCTGCCATGCCCACCAAGCCATGCCCACAGAACTGGTAGTAAAAAAATTTGAATCCCACCACTGGTACAAGAGTCCTGAAATGATCTCCTAAGCTAGTAGTTTGCATATATGTGAAAGTAGCAGTATTTGGTCTCTAAGAGAAAGTGAATTTTCAGTGAAATGGGTACCTCAAAGGCCTTTCTCTGGTGCTTGAACTTTCTGAGAAACAACAATGGGTCTCCATGAGAGGCCAGCATCCATGGCTGCATCTTAATTTTGAAATTTTTTTCTCAAGGAAGATAAGGAACCAGGTGACATTTCTTTTGTTTATCTAAGCTTTTTTCAAAAGGAGGTCTTTATATGAAAATTGCACCTTGTTCTTAATCACCAAAGTGATTTACAATAATTAAAATCACAGTATCATAAGTAAACAAAAATACAGGGTACCATGTTTCAGATATATTTACACACAATTTTTGTTTGTGGATTGCTAGTTTTACTTTGGGTTTACTTATTCTTTATTTATAAGATATTGATTCATGTTTCCTATTCATAGAACAATTATATTTTAACTTAATCTTTGCTCTAATCATATTATTTCCTTGAAACACATCCTGCAACTGTGTGTCACAAAGTTGTCCTAAAATATTTAAAAATAAATGCATGGCATAGGAAAAAGAGCAGTATGATTTTATGTTTGTTAGACACCATGAATCTTATAGAAGATAAAATATAACAAATTGCAATTAAAAACACATATGAGCAAATATTTTCTCTTTAGAACGTTTCTGATACTTGTATACTTGAAGATCAAAATTCCTTATAAATATGATCTTCCCTGTTCAAAAGGCTCAATAGTATATAACAGATAACAGATAATCAGAGTTGGAAGGGCCCTCTAGGTCATCTAATCCAACCCCCGCCCAAGCGGGAGACCCTACACCATTTCTGACAAATGGCAGTCCAATCTCTTCTTGAAAGTCTCAAGTGATGGCGCTCCCACAACTTCCGAGGGCAAGCTGTTCCATTGGTTGATTGTCCTCACTGTCAGAAAGTTTCTCCTTATTTCCAGGTTAAATCTCTCCTTGTTCAGTTTCCATCCATTATTTCTTGTCGGGCCTACAGGCACTTCAGAAAATAGCTAGAGATCCCTCTTCAACAAGTTTTATAGTCTCAATTCATTTTGAGCCATCAATCCAGATGGCTCAGGACATGGAAGTACAATATTTCAAAATATGCTATTTTTGTTTTTAAAAGAGGCAATTCCACACAAATTGTAACCATAATGTTTTAATTTTAAAAAATAAATAGCTTCTATTAAAGGACCACTCAATTATTACGCAACTATACCTACACCTGTGCATCCAGAAAACTATAAAATGTGCACTTTAATCATTGTCTAACATAGAGAAAGGAAGTATATAGATACGAGAGACAGACAGACAGATGGTGGGAGGGAGGGAGGGGAGGGAGGGCGAAGGCCATGCTGGACTAATAGAATATGTAAACTCAAGTTCTAATCTCTTTAAGCATGAAACTTGATGAGTTTAGGCCAGTCACTCCCACTTAGACCTAGATTGGGAACTCCAAAATGTACCCCAAATATCTACCAATATTGTATTGAATCAGAACGGTAGATTACAGACTGTAGCCCAGGCCTTCATCCTATACTGGATTGATTTTGTCTAAAGCAAAGTATGTGAGTTTGTATCATACTATACAAAATTTGTTGGTTTAGAATGGCCTTCCACAACTTGATGCACTCCTTCATAATTCTGGACAACTTATTTTTATAGATTCTTTTATGGGTAGTTGAGGTGGCGCAATACACCCATTGTTTTAAGAACTACGCTTATGGTAAATATTACCTTTAGTTAGCTAAATGGATTGCAACAGATATATATATATGGACAAAGCAAAACTTGTCAGAAGCACTAAAAGTAAGGAAAATTGTCCCTTGCCAAGTCCTCCTCAACAGATTTGTTTTTAATAAAACTGTTGAAACAAGAAGATATTTATTTAAGGCAGCAGTTCTCAAACTGTAGTTTGGAACCTTCCAGGTGTCCAGAGGATGGTCACATTTTTAAAAAGAACATAATCAGCATTGCACAGGCAAAATGAGAATGCTATCAAAACTCCTTACTTTGTTTGTGTAACCCCCAATGGACACTTGCAATACAGGTAGTAATTGGTTTACAACCACAATTGAGCCCATAATTTCCATTGCTAAGTGAGGCAGTTGTTGGTTTTGCCCCATTTTATGACTTTTTTTTGCCACAGTTAAGCAAATCACCGCAGTTGTTAAATCATGCAGTTGTTAAATGAATCTTCTTTCATTGATTTTGCTTGTTGGAAGATAGCTGGGAAGATTATAAATGGCAATTCAGTGACCCTGGGACAGTGCAATGATTATAAATATATGACAGTTGCCAAGTTCCTGAATTTTGATCACATGACTTCAACGGTCATGTGTGAAAAACAGTCATAAGTCACTTTTTTCAGTGCCATTGTAACTTCAGACAGTCACTAAACAAATGGTTGCAAATCAAAGACTACCTGTAGTGCAAAATTGAAGGACACTGCTCTTTGATTAAAACTGAATGTTAAAATTGAATTATTAAGTTGTACATTTATTCTTTGCCCCATACTAACCTTCAATGAAAGCAGTTTTATTTATAGAGAATCACACAAATTCATTTACCATTTTATGGATGCTACAATTTGAACATTACCAATTAAAGAAAGAGCAATTAAAAAGTTTCCAAGTATGAAAATAGAAAGTTAAACAGATACAGAAATTATTGAATTATATTTTAATGGTAATTTTATTAAACATTATAATTAAAAAGATAAAATTAATACTAATTAATAAAAATAAAATATAGAAAATGAAGAAAAGATAAGAATATAGTTGTAATGACCAACATTTCTTCTCTCACAAGTCATAGATGACAAGCTTTTTTAAAATATGAGGAAAAAAATAGTGGATGCATGTGTTCATTCCGAAAGTCAAGGAAAGAGGAAAATTGCAAGAACAATAGTAAAAGTATTTAAGTATTTAGGGCATCACTAATGTGTAGACATAGTCCAAGTAATATTGATTGGAGTCTTGAAAGTAGATTGATAAAAAGTATATATTTTTGTGCTTATGACAGTCTTTAAAAGTGCAGATACTTTGGCCTAAAACTTCTAGAATTTGCCTTAATCCCAAGCAAGTCACAATGGCTTAATGTATTGAAATCTCGACTATAATGTTCTTTTGGATCAGGCATCCTGACACATTGCTTTAATTTGCAAAAAAAGAAAGAGCTGAGTTGTATACCAAATGGAATGTATTTATCTGCTTGGTAATCTTGAGTTTAGGAGTCCTTATTTTAAAGACTACAGATGAGGAGAAAACAAATGAGAGGCAAGCTTGCTCTATACCTATATTACGGTATAGCAGAAGATGGCTGCCAATAAAATCTCAGTCAATGGATAGTAAATGAGAAATGCAAAAAGGGCTGTCAGATTCTTCCTGAAAAGAATAGCTCACCCTCCAAACCTTCTCAGAATGTGATCCCTCTTGGCTATCAAGGAACATGACAAATCATTAGTCAACAACCAGATGGTTAAATCTCCATATACCTCAAAAGTTGATAAGGTGTTGCCAAGGAGACAGTTACTGACTTGGCTGACAGCTGAAAATTAGACCACTTGCTTTGTGCCCAGTGCCAGTGTTATATTCAAAACCCAACATTCTGTGCACAGCTGATAAGACATTTCCCCTCTTCTATTCCCACCTGTCTGACATTAAATATTTCTGGACAAGTAGGAGGATAAAGTCAATTTGCACATGTGGTAGGACTTTTATTGGGATGGATTGGAGAGAAATGTCAAAACAAAATTTTGCTTCCTTGCCTAATTAGTTTTATTGATCTTTCAAGTGCATGTTCTAGTTTGGTTTTGAGGGGAAGAATTGCTGTGTGGATTGTTCTGTCATTTACACCACTCCTGTCTGCTAGTACCTTATATCAATTTCAGTGAAGTCCCTTCTTTGGTGTGAAGTGCTTTTCTCCATTATGCAGGCATTTTAATCTTGGACATGGCTCTCCTCTGAATTCCCGGATGCTGCCTTTAAAGTTTTGTTTAAAGACATATATTAAAAAATGATGTACTGCACTGCCTTTGAATAGACTGTTCGCAGTTTGCAGCAAAAAAAATAAGTATTTATGAATTCATATTTACAATGGATGTATGTTCATCTTTACTGCATGCACCATCAATAATTATGCAAATCATCATTTTTTCCCAATCCAATGGTTTTTAGATATGTTGTGATGATAAATCCCAGAATTCCTAGTAAGAATCATGCTAGCTGAGAAATTTGAAATATTGTCAACTCAGCAATAGTTGAGGCCTGGAGGTGGCTATCAGAATGTGGTATAATTGGGTTTTCACATCAAAACCATCATTTTAGTTAGCTACTGTATCATACAATCACACATTTTTAGTGTGAAGACAACATAACTGTCTAAATCTGAAAACTCTGCTTTATGAATAGATTGCACATAAGTCCTTTCTAGAACTAAGATGGCATACCTTTTTATTTGATTGCATATTGTCAAAAGCCTATTTTCACTTTTAAAGTTTCTACCCTAAAGAAAGTGATAGAAATTTCATTATGTGAGCCCTTTGATCTCTATTCACATAACTTCTTATATAGTTGAAATGGATGTTACTGTGTCCTCTTCATAATAGCAGTATTAAAGCTATGATGATAGAAGTAATGCACTGTTTAGTTTTCTAAAGAAAAATTCTGTCAGTTGCTTGGGTTAATGTTTAATAATCTTTTTCTGCAATGATTCTTTGTTAACTGGCAGAATCTGTAGGAAACTCTTCAAGCAATAAGCATGTAAGGCTAATTCCTTAGTCACCTCAAGTGTTAGTACCCAGAAAGAACTAGTTTGCTCAGCAATGGCTAAAACAAAATTTAAATCCACTCTAAATCTAAATCTGCTCTCTATATCCACTATTTTCTTTTCTTTTCTCTGACATAATTACCAGAGTTCCATGCCTTATGAAAATAAAATATATATAAAAGCCAATTGCTAAATATCTGAAGATAGTAGTATAGGAAACTACACACAGTCCAAAATACTAGCAATGTTGCTTCCATTTGACACTCTCTTCCAAAATTTTGTATCCCCATTCAGTAAGGACCTATCCTGAAGACATAAGTTTCTGTTTTATAAGATGCACATTGAGTAGTGACAACTTTTATTCTTTAAATTCCTCTTATACCTTGATCTCTCTTAAATCAACCCTTGGTCCCATTTGCATTTCAAAAGATGCTAGGTTTAACTGAACTGGAACATAATCAGTTTTCCATGGGTGCTCAAAGAGACAAAGTCCCAAATTTGTTCCTTCTGTGATCAGGGAAAAATGAATTTGAAATAACTGAGTTGACAGAGACCCTGAGTGTTTCTGAAATCTGAAGCTTCCCTTCATTGTGCAAATGCATCCTGATGGGTTTGTGTGTGTGTTCTTGTCACTCCTGATTTATTGGGCCTTTTCTACCCAGAAAAAGAATTTACATTGCAGTTTCCATTTTTGGTTTCTCTTCCCTGCAGTTCTTCACATCTGGAAAGCAAACATGCTTTCTTTTTGCCCACAGATATTTCTGCACTTGGTGAATTGTTTAACTCTGAACAAGAATATATTTACAAGGAATTTTCTAGCCTAAAGTTAGGATGGTCCCAGCAAGGGATTTAAACCACAGACAGGCAGTTCTTTTTCTGCCCTGGGCCACAAAAACAATTTGTTGGATGATGTGCAGTGCATATCATAGATGGAAAAAACAAAACCCAAACTGGGTGAGCTGCTATTTACAGTTTAATTGTATTATTTCTTTCTAACATCCTCTTTTTTCCTTTTTCCTCAGTAATAGCAATAGCAGTAGTACTTAGACTTATATATTGAGCCATAGTGCTTTATAGCACTCTCGGGTTGGTTTACAATGTCACATTATTACCCCCAACAAACTGGATCTTCATTTTACTAACTTTACTAACTCAGGATTGAACTCTAGGCTATAGACAGAGCTTTTCTGCAATACTGCATTCTAACCACCAGACCACCAGTAAACTGCTAAGAAAGGGTCAAGTCATTTTTTTTGGAGCATCCAAACTGATTAACCTGAGATCTCCCTAAAACTCAGATGAAGCTGCATGTGATCTTAAAGTTACAGGTTCTTCGCCCCTGATTTCACAATGTCATTCACCTGGTCCTCTCTTTGGCTTTCCCATGTTTTTCTTTTCTTAAATTCAGAAAGGAAGAAAAAGGGTTAATAAATATCCCATTCTTCCAGCAATGGAGTAAAAGACCTGAACTATCTCCTCTTTGGTCAGTTATCCACATTGCTACATAGAGTCTAAAAAACACTCCATTAAACTGCCCAACTTCCTATAGTCTCTAGTATTTTGACTGCCAGAGCCACCTGGTCTACAGAATACCATGTCACTCATTGTGATTTTAGAGAATAGGGGGTACTTGTTTCCCTCCAGATAGAACCAAACCTTCCTTCCTTCCTTCCTTCCTATACGGCTGCACATCTTAAATTCATCACTTCAGCGCAGTTAACATTAAAAGAACATACACAAAACAACATACACAAAAACAACAGCTGGGGTAAAAAACAAACTCATCAATCACAAATCAGCATAACCAATGTTGGGATCTGTAGCTCAGCAACTTCTTGAGAGCCACAAATTCCCCCTTCCTCTTCCTCTTAACTCCTGTCTAAATTTTAAAGCCTGCATGGTCCTGCTTCTTTTGCTACCCCAAATTGTTCACCAGTGGGATAAAAGCATTAACTTCAAATGAATTATGGGCTTAATGCTCAAATTGTTCTCTCACCAAAATACAATATGGTGCTTACTATAAAGGGTGATGTATTGTCTCTTTTTTAGGAAATGTGCATGGGTAGTGCATTCTGACAAAACTTTTTCAATAGTTTGCATCCCTAATAATCAAACTCTAGACACAAATAACCAGGTTAAAACTGATTTTTCAAATCAAAAATGTGAAGAACATTTGTCTATTTTGCTTTCCTTGCTTTTCTTATAGATTTTCAGAAAGATTGCTAGCTTTGTAGTGGTAAAAGGTATCCCCACACACATGCATTCTTATGCATATGAGCTGCATTCACTACCAAATCTATGAGTTTTCCCCTCTCTCCACATGTGAAACAGTGGTGGGATTCAAAAAATTTTACTACCAATTCTTTGTGCGTGTCTTGGTAGGCATGGTGTGGCATGGTGGGCATGGTTTGGTGGCCATGGTAGGGGAAGGATACTGTAAAATCTCCATTCCCACCCCAATCCAGGGAGAATCCCACCCCACTAATCTGCTTTCTGTTCTCATGTGCAGGGCAACAAAAGAAGACTTAGCCAATCAGCTGGACTCGGGAGGCAGAGAATAGATGGGGGCGGGGCCAGTCAGGGGTGGTATTTGCCAGTTCTCTGAACTACTCAGAATTTCTTCTACTGGTTCTCCAGAACTGGTCAGAACCTGCTGAATACCACCTCTGATGTGAATTGCTTAAAGTGCCCTTGTGAAAACATTTAGAGGAAGCTGAGTTGACCCGGAGTGTCAACAGGCAGAAAAATAAATCAGGAACCCTAAACCAAATTCTGTATATTCATCAACCATAGATAGCAGGCTAGCATGCTGACCTGGTAAGAAGGAATAAATAATAAGAAATATGTTTATTTAAAACATTCAAGCATCATACTGTAAATTACACCATATCCGTCTTTTTCTGAGTCTATTATATTCCCTGATTTGATTTTGTGATGATTCTTTTGCTCTGACTGAGGTACACTAGTGCAGGGATCCCTAATTCCCAAGCCTAGGCTCATTGCCGGGCCCTGGCCTATTTACAACCTGGTCATGTGAGTGACAGGCCGGCACACATGCATGCACATGCAGCTTGACTCACATGAGCAATGGGCTGGCACACACACCCATGTGTGCACAGTTCAACTTGCAGTTGAGCTGCGTGTGCATGTGCGTGCACACCAGCCCGCTGCTTGTGCAGGTTGAGCTGCATGCCAGTCCACTGCTCATGTGGCCTGCTTTCTCTCTCCCACCCCAGCTGGGCCACCAAGCCACAAAGGTTGGGGACCGCTGCATTAGTGTGCCTATTTTTATAGCAATTGCAATAGCACTTAAATTTATATACTGTATTTGCCGGCGTATAAGACGACTGGGCGTATAAGACGAGCCCCCAACATTTCCACTCAAAATATAGAGTTTGTTATATACTCGCCGTATAAGAAGACCCCCCCACTTGGAGGCATGTTTTTCAGGGCAAAAAAGTCATCTTATACGCCGGCAAATACGGTAAGTTGTAACACTTGAGGTATTCTGGATATAATTCTTGATTGACACTCCCGCCCCTTTCCCCCAAACTGTTGTAACACTTGGGGTATTCTGGATATAATTCTTGATTGACACTCCCGCCCCTTTCCCCCAAACTGTTGTAACACTTGGGGTATTCTGGATATAATTCTTGATTGACACTCCCGCCCCTTTCCCCCAAACTTACAAAGCCACCAAAATGCTTTAGAGAGGCAGCTTCGCCTTTCTCAGGCGGGCACTCAATTCCTCTCCCTTTCTTTGTGACACTGTTGAGCGATCTGCTTTTTTCAGGGGAAAATAAATAAATAAAAATAAAACTGGACAAAAAATAGTCAAGTTGTTTCTTAATATCTTTCCACCTCCCCAACCAATTTGTCTCCAAGGGTTCTGAGTGCGAAAGGGCCGGCACTGATCAGGCACAAGAAACTGGTCCTTTTTTCCCTTGGCTTTGTGGTTGTTACTTCTTACAGGGAGGGATAATGAGATACCCACGCTGGGAGAAAGCGGAAAGGATGTCTATTTTCCTGCTCACTAACTTTCCAGAAAGTGTCGAGTTCCTACCCCGAGACTTGCCAAAAGTCCAATTCATTCATTTGCTACCTTTCTCCAACGAGATCCAGATCTGTTTCCACAATGCGCTTAGGATCTTATCTTATTATCTTATTAGCCTTGCTCGGTCCGTCCAAGAGAGAAGAAGGCAGACGGTTTT
This sequence comes from Notechis scutatus, assembly GCF_049901735.1. Lineage (NCBI taxonomy): Eukaryota > Metazoa > Chordata > Lepidosauria > Squamata > Elapidae > Notechis > Notechis scutatus. The sequence continues at coordinate 52,382,735 of NC_142014.1, forward strand.
GCGCTCAGGGAGAAAGGAAAGGAGCCTCTCGCTCACGCTGCACACTGCCCCCCTCCACCCCAGCAACGCTTAGGAAAAGAGTTACACAAGCATCCTTTCCAGAAGTGAATCTGGGGGTGGCAAGGGGGGGGGAGGATTCGGAGCAAAGGCTGAAAGAGAAAACTTCCCAAAGAAAATCGCACGAGCAGCATCCCATTCCTGGGAGAAAAACAAAAAAACAAAAAACACGAACTCTTCCCGAAGCGCAAAAGCAAGGATGGCGCTTTCTCAGCTTTGAGCTGCGTCGCTGCTCTCCCACCCCCTCCACTCGTCCCCACGTGCGGCAAAGTTTCTGACACTGGGGGGGTGGAAGGAGGTGAGGGATGGGGGCAAAGCCTGGAGCCTGCCGGTCCGCTCGCACGAGCGGAGTGGGTGGGGGGGGGAGGAGGAGGAAGAGAGACTCCGGCTGGCCTTGAAGGGGCTTCGCAAGTTGCGGAGCTCCGCCCCCGTCGCTCTTGCACCGAGTGACAACAACGTATTTGCCGGCGTATAAGATGACCTTTGTTATATACTCGCCGTATAAGACAACCCCCCCACTTGGAGGCATGTTTTTCAGGGCAAAAAAGTCGTCTTATATGCCAGCAAATACGGTACTTTACAGCCTTGTCTAAATAGTTTACAGAGTCAGCATATTGCCCCCAACAACCTCATTTTACTGACCTTGGAAGGATGGAAAGCTGTGTCAAAATTGATCTGGTGAGAATCGAATTGCTGGTAATCAGCAGAATTAGTCTGCAATACTGCATTCTAACCACTGCACCACCACTGCACCATACAAAAGTATATATAAGTATGCTGATCAGGCTGTCAATTTGACATTTAGCTTCATGGGAGGGATTGACTTGGTCAAATGGGCTGTGCTTGGTGGAATTTGGGATAAAGAGTGTACATTCTGACTAACCTGGGTTCATTCTTGTTCCTTTTCCTTCTCTTTTCTTTTATTACTGAATACATTAGGAAATCATAGTACCATTCCAATGATGTTCTCTCTTTATTTATTTACACTCTGTAATATTATTATATCTTATTTTCATGAGTAGCACTCTCCTGTCCACAACCAAGAACTTCTTTGTGGCCCTGCCCCTGGAAAGCATTAAGTTTAAACTGTACAAGGAAGCAATAAAAGAAGTTGAGGTGGATAATTAGTACACCTAATTCTTTTCTCACTTCTATTTTTGCTTAGTGTTTTGCTGTCAGAAATAGTAAATTTCACATTTAAATATTTCACAGATTAAAAAAAAAAACAACCAACAGCCTGAATTTAAATCATTCCACATTTCAAACAGCTAGACCTAATTCATTGACATCCTGCATAGCATTCTCCCTTTGGTGGCTCATACATCATAGTTTTGTAATGCTGTTATTCAGTGTATTGGAACATTGAGAAAGTTAGGGAGGAATTAATTAACATCTCTACTTTCTCCAATGTCAAGAAATGTTTGAAAGGGAAGGGAAGACTGGAGAATCAAGTGAGGGTTTCTATACCTAGAAATATTAACCCATTGAAGTAATTTACAGAAATAGCTTGCTTAGTTTCTAATGTCCTTTATTGATACAGTTGACAATAATGGAGTGGTATTTCATCCTTCCTCTATGGGTTGATTCTAAATTGACCTCAAGCTATTTGCTCTGTGGAATGAACTATCCAAGCCAGGCCATCAATTTCAGGGTGTTGGCAAGAACATTCTGGTTTTTTCCCTGGGCTACCAATACCTATAAGGCTACACTGACACGTAATAGACACCATTTATCTTTTTTTTTATTTTTATAGTGTCAATAGCTGCTGTGGAAGTGAGTTTACAACAGGACACTGAAGGACTGAGAGTGATCTGTTGATCAGTTCAGTATACTCTCTATGACAAAGCACAGGCCTCTAGAAAGACAAAGCAAAGATACAGGTCCTATATGAAAGGCACATTTTTCTGCCTCATATCATATAGTGCTTATTTAAGTCCTGTCTTACTGCATGCTTTAAATGTTTTTGGCTAACCAAAGAGAAAGCTTCGCAGTATCTTTTTACTCATGCTACTTGGGAAAAAAATTCCCTTTCTTTTAAAACTCCTTACTCCTCATAATTGTGGAATCAGTACTTGTTTATGCCAGCAAGAGTGAGATGGCATGTTTCTTTGGAAGGAAGATTTACTATCAGGATATAAATTCTAATAGTTTAATTCCTACTCAAATAGGCTTTGATTCATACTTAAAACAAATGGTATTGTTTTCAAATAATTGATGCATCAATTATTAACTTTTTAATATTTTTTTAAACATAGAAATTGACCAGAAATGCAAAGGTGAGACAGCCAAGAAGACAAAGTAGCCTAGGAACAAAAGAGCATTTTGTGGCTCTTCTGAAATATAAAACAGTATGAACAAAGCCGTATGAATGAATTAGAAGAAGCAGAATAGAATCACTGGTCCAAGGTAAACCTAAGTCAAAACTAAGCCTATTGCCTAGGTAAAAGCATAGAAAATTTGAAGGTGAACTGCATTTATTGAACTGCATTTATTTGCAACCCATTTTTTTCTGCCCAAGATTTGCTTAACAACTACAAGAAAGCTAAAACGTCTTTAAGAATATACAGTATTATTTTTTCAGCAAACGATCCAATTTCCTTGGTTATTTTTTTTTATAATTTAACTGATCAGCTTGCCAAAAAGAAAATATAGAGAGGAGGAATAATCCAAGTAGTCTCTCTGTTTAATTATTAGATGACTCATAACTGCAGAATTTTTTTTTTTTTGTTTGAACTAGGAAAACATTTTGCCCTTAATTTTGGTTATTATAAAACAAATTTTTGAATAATAATCATAATGTAATTACACTACTCTGAGGGGAAAGTATTTTTATAAATTATTAGTGGAGGGAACAAAGTCAGACGTTCAGATACACATATGGGCATTTTCCCCCATCCCATTTTTTTTTAAAAAAATGTCTTTCTTGAGGTGAGAAAGGTGAAATGTCTTGAAATTCGGTAATCTCACAAGATTTTATAATTTTAAAATGCTATTTATTTATCAAAGTGAAAAATGTGAAATGTCTTTAAATTTGGTGATCTCACAAGATTTCACAATTTTAAAATGTTATTTATTTATTTATTTATTTATTTATGATTTATTTATTTATTATCCATTGATTGTGTACCATCAAGTTGATATTGACCCTTCCTGACCACATAGATTTTATCCATGATTATCTGTTCCTAACCTGATCCTTCAACTCTTTCAATGGTGTACCCATTATCACCATAACTGAGCCCATCCACCTTGCTGCTGATTGTCAGGAATGGTATAGGAATGGATGGGGGGGTTGGACTAGATGACCTACAAGGTCCCTTCCAACTCTGTTAATCTGTAATCTTGTAAGACCCCTTCTTTTTCTTTCCATCTCTTCCAACATTAGAGCATTCCCCACAGAGCTAAATGTTCTCATGATGTACCCTTGTGTGTCCAATCACACTTGGCCAATAAAGAATTCTCTTCTCTTCTCTTCTCTTCTCTTCTCTTCTCTTCTCTTCTCTTCTCTTCTCTTCTCTTCTCTTCTGAGATAATTTGAGGCTGGTCATTTGTGCCTCGATTGAAAACTCTCAATTGATTTGGCACTCATAATATATCTATGGGTATGTGGTGATATAAAAGGAGACTGGTGGGCTTAGATCAGGGTGTCAAACTCAATTTCATTGAGGGCCACATCAGGGCTGTGGTTGACCTCAGGTGGATGTGGCCAACTGGGTGGGTGTGGCTGACTGGATGGGCATGTCCAACTTGTTGCCACTCCCCAAACTGCTGGCATATTTCCTCTTCACATTGGGTAGACCAAGCCGAAGCCACGCTGGCTTAATCTTTCCCCTTTGCATTGGATAGATGACTCTGGACTGATCTCCGAAGCCACTCTGGACTGATCTTTCCTCTTCACATTGGATAAACCAGGACGGCCCCATGGGTCGGATCTTGGCCACGGGCTTTGAGTTTGACACCCCTGGCTTAGATTAATTCAAGCAATGACCCCTTCAGTGGTCAGCTATTAAATTCCTCGTTTTAGTGCTTTCTGACTTCTTATTCTCAGAAAGAGGCAACTACAATGATGACCAGTGAGGACAAAAACTTTGGTTCTCAGCTTGTCAAGAATTAAGAAAATACTTAACTTGACTCTGTTGGTATGTCATATACATACACACACACACACACACACACACTGCTAACAAAAGAGAAACAATTATATACACATTCATTAATTTCTTTAAAAAAATACCATCCAATCACGTATGGTGCTGTTTTATATAAAGGAATGTCAAATAATTACCAAAATGAAATCTGTGTAAAACAAACTCATTTTCGGAGACTCTGGAAGCCGCATGAGAGCACATCCCTTTCAGAGGGTTCAGAGGCCCCGGGGTCTAGAATATGCCTCATTCTCACACTGCTTCCACAGCCTCCAGAAATGGTGCAAAAGCACACCCTGTTCTCACATGATTTTTGGAGGCTCTGGAGGCTGCATGAGAGCACACTCTATTCTTGTGCAGCTTCTAATGCCTCTGCAAATCACACAAGAACAAGGCATGCTTTCAAGAATAGTTGTTGGGTGTTGGAGAACCTTGAAGTATGACCCAAAATATCATGCCATGTCACTTTTGCCATTACTGCTTTAAACATTATGATACATTTATGAGATTGTAAAGTATTCCTTCTGCCCGTCGTTAAAGTAGGCCTCTCTATCTAGCAAACTGGCATTTGTGCCTTTTCATTCATCATAATTAAAATTTTACACAGCAGTAAAATTTACATAGTGAGAGTTTATAAATACTAATATTGTGAAGAATTCCTCTGAGAGAGCATCTGAAAGACAACAAAAGAATCAATACGACTGTGCAAAAAGCTTTGAAACAATGTGAAAACTAAACAAAAAGCTCATCTATGGAAGAGGAAAAGAGAAACATATACAGTATACAGGAATAATGGCTGGAAATGGCATTGTATCAGGAAAATTAAGTCTTGGAGGGGCTGCGATGGCTGAAAAGGATGTGTATCATTTAAATACATTGAAAGTAACAGGAAAGGGAAAAAACACAACAGTATACCAGATCTTCATGGAAAAATATCAATAGAAGTAAAGGTAGAGCTAATTCAGGCCTTATATTTATTTAGTCTTATCTAAAAAAAAAAAAAGATATGAGTTGTATCACACATTTTTCTGTGGTGAAGAACAAGATAAATGGGGGGAGGGAAGAGAAACTGAATCTTGAAAAAAAGAAAATTATTTACTTGGCATGAGCTGAAACGCCTTGGACTAGAGGAACTACATACTACAATACTAAAAGAACTTGCTGATGGTCTGGAATGGATGGACTTTTGTTGAGAAATTTTGGAGAATTGTAATACCAGATAATTGGAGGAGAGCAAATGTTGCCCTATGTTCATCCAAGAAAAAGGAAAATCCAAGGACCCATGGAAGCCATTCAGTTTGATAATGATTGCTGAGAGGTTTCTAGAACAGACCATAAAAAGATGGATCTGAAAGCATTTGAAACAATGCAGTAACTGCCCAAAGTCATCTAGCCTCACCTCATTTTTTTCATCACAGAACTTCATTGTGGGGATTGTAGGAATGCTGTAGATATATATCTTGCTTCTGGAAACCATTTCACAAGGTACTTCATGCTAGTCTTATCAGCAAGGTAATTAAGCCCAGACTGAATGACATAGAAAAGCAAGAGGATAAATATAGCTGGCTTGGAAATCATATTCAAGGAGTGCTATCAATATCCAATATTTCATCAATAAGGCAGAGATTGAAAGGGGCACTACAAGTTCGGTCTGAAGTCTACCGAGGCCTGAGCCTACTTTTTAAAAGTAATGCTGCTCTTCAATATTATAATATTTTATTAATATTTTAACAAATAAGCATGGGAATGCTTATCAGATATTCAATGACAGAAAATATGGGAGAGATGTGTAACAAATAACAGCAATAAAATTCAAAATGAATTTAGGTTAGACAAGTGACTTCAAAGTAAGTGAATGCCAATATTACAAATTTTCTCCCAGTGTTAGTATTACTTTCACTTTCTTTATTAAAATTTTCCTATTGATTAGTATCAAGTTATGCAGGCTTCCAGACTGCTTTGTTCCAGGGTTTCAGGCTCTGGTTTCATCTTTTCCCCACCTGATAAATACATATTAAAGTATCAATCTAGATACATATTGATTCTATACTGGAAATCGTTTTTTCCTGAAGCACTTTTAATCATCACCTTGAGAAGTAGAATAAGATATTGGCCACATTCATCCAACATGCTTGATCAAATCAATTACAAACTTTGGTTATTAGACTTGTGAGCATTTTTGTTCATTTAAGGTTCCATGTGTTGTACAAATGCAGAAAACGTATTAAGTCCATAGAGTCATTGCCTGCATGAGAAGAAGCTTTATTTATATGTCAAGTGAAAAATAGTATATAAATACAGAAACCATCTTAGCATTTAGAGTATCTACAAAAAGCATGGAAAAGGAATATTAGATAAACTTTTGCCCCAAACAAAGTTCATCAGTGTGCATTCTATTCTAATAACACCTTTTTTTTTAAACTGAAAAGCCCTCTGGCCTCCTAGCCTGCTTTCAGAAAACGGCAGTGTGTTATACGATAGTAATCCAGCTGTCTAGGGTTGGAACAGTGATTCTTTCAGCAATATATCAACACATCTGATCTTGCTTAAATGTCACTAACAATATGATATCCATTGATGCACAATTCCAATGAAAATAGTAGGTCTTAAAGTTGGAGTATCAAAAAGATTTCAATACAAGAGGCAGAGGTCTCAAAAAGATGCATAATCCTTCTTGTTAAAGAGTAAATCTTAAAACGTGGCAGATTTGAAAAGCAATTCTTATTATATATACATACATACAGAGAGAGGTTATCTTTTTTTAAAAAATATTGCTATGCTATCTAAATCATCAGGCAGTATTCAGCATAGACAAAATGGTCAGAAATATATCCACACATGCACTGGGATTTTAAATTGTTCTCTAAATTATAAGACAAACTTATTTCAGTTCTTTGATATGTTGAACCAGTGAATCATCTAAAAACCAGTGAGTCAGCCCCTAAGAAATAATGCTCGTGCAATCTGAAGCATAGGTGGAATGGAGGGGACTTTTCCTCAAGGAATATCTCTGAAATTCTATCATTCTATAATATATTACAACTTTCTCTAACTTAGTGCCTTGAAAAAAATAGTAATAATGTTTTGGGATTATGGCAACTTGAAGTTATATACATTTGGAGTAATTTTTTGTGCTGGTGAAATATCATATATAGATCCTGTTGAATTTCTTATTTCACACGACTATGTCATTATAAAAAATAAATACCTTTCTTGTATAACCCATCTTTATTTCCCTGTTGTTTATATTTTTTTTAATCTGATGGATGGCTCCATATACTATATATTAGCAAGTCTTCCCTTACCTCCGAAAATAATGCAGAGTTGGATGAGTTTGCACTTGGTTGAGATGCCATAAGTATATTACACACATTGTAGGTTTCCTGGATGTGTTGGGGGAGTGGGGAGCAGAAGGAATTTTTGAAAAAGGAAATAGCAAATCAGAAATATCCAGGAGTTGAGCCTGATTTGAGGGAATCTTTTTTTTTATCTAAATTGAGAACAATAGAGGAGTTGGAAGTTGGCTGTGACGTAAGTAGGGAAAACTGTGAGCCTGATTGAATACTATTTGGAAGCTAGGACACAATCAATGCCATTAAGAGAAGTGAACAAAACTATGTTAATAGTTTTTCATCTCCAACTCCATTATTATTACTATAAAATAGACAGTACAATGTGTTAGAAGCACAATACAACAAGGATTCTAATCAATCTTAGATGGTAAATTCTAGAAATTGATACTGAGGAGGTTCTTCCAACTTTCAGAATTTGTCTCTAAGCTCTCCTAGTCCACCATAGTAGAATTTATAATGGCATAAGAGTATGCTGTTGAATAACAACTATAAGACATAGGAGGCATTATCCAAATATTTGTCCAAGATGTTTTATACACAGGGAAAAGATCCACTTTAAGTGAAAGAGGGGGAAGCTTCCCAGTACTTTAAAATTCTAAGAATGATCTTTATCATATCTATGGCTATATTCAGATACCACACAAAATATGATTTAGCAATATGTATCAGTTTACATCAGTTTATAAACTATAGGTGATTTAGCAAAGTTGTTGCCCTGCTATCTATTCTGACTGGCCCAAATGACATTATTTTCAAAACAAGCTTTTATGGAATCATCATAACTACAAGGGCAATTGGATGGGTTGTTAAGCATGAGCTATAAAAATAACTTTCAAAGCTATTATTTCACAGATTTGTGAGGGTAAAGGACAAGAGCACAGGAGTTTGGACAGAAACGATTGAGTTGTAATGGTTTTGTGAGCATAGCATGAATGCTGCTCCAATGTAAAAACCCCACAGGGCTCTCTGTAGACTTTGTGGATTGTGTGCACTGAAGCAACTTTTTCTTTAGCATCCAAGGCAACATTATATGCCAGCAAGGAATAGATGTGAAAAGTCAAAACCGTCCACCTTTCTTCCTGTGTACAGAAGCCGCCCATAGCTCTTTTAGCTCTTAGCATTTCTTTTCAGTTGATAATTTTTTCCAATTCTTCAATTCCAAACGTTTTCAAAGGGAACTAAGGCAAAAACAAGGCCAGATTACTATTTTCAACATTTGAGAAGGCTGTTAATATGAACTGAAAGTACTGATCATCGAAGAATGACGGGGAGCAATAAATGACTGAATGACTGACTGACTGACTGACTGACTGACTGACTGACTGACTAAATAAACAAACAAACAAACAAACAAACTGGAAGCTTTTTGTGAAGTCTTAGTGCTTAATTTTGTGTTCAAAATTTGTAGTTTTACTGCTTTACTAATTTTTTTTTCAAGAATTCAAAGATGGTATCATAGTAGGCACAGCATGCTTAATCTGAACTGAATGAATTGCCTGTGATAGATTTTCAAAGTTGCTATGCCCCATTATCTGAGAGTTAAGTGCTACTGGTCTCAGTGGAACTTACTCTCAAGGAAGCCAGGAAGAAGGAGAAAAGGTGCTAATTTACCAAAATCTCATCCCACCCCCACTCCCAAGTTAATTTTCTTCAGCATGGTATCTTCTAAAATATTAGATTTCAATGTCTAAGATGCCATCTTAGAGACAAAGCTTTAGGTTGGGGAAACTGTCCTTGAATATGTAGGTGAATGAAGAAAGCACCCAAAGATTGTTCTTCCCTCACAAGTTAAAACTGCATTTCTGACACTTATAGTTTGTGGAGCTAATATTTGATGTTTCTGGTTCCCTCTTGAAATCATTGTGCATTTCTAAGGACTGCTGGTAGATTTCAACTGGCATGGAAAGATGCTTCTGTTACTCTGGAAGACAGCAAAATTGGAAGAAATGGCTTTGGATGTATTCATTGGAAGTTAGCTGTTTTTTTTTTTAAAAAAAAATTCTATAAGGAAGGAATAGACACATTTTTTCCAATCTATATTGCAATTTTTTTTAAAGTGCTATTGGGGACATGGTGACTAACATGATCAGCACTTTGGGGAGGGGGCTTTTTAAAGTAAAATATGCATGTTTTATTTATGGAAAGCTATTTTGCTTCACTTTTCCATAGAGGCTGCACTAATAAGCCTTGATGTGCAAAATGAAGAAGCTGCCAAAAAGGGCATGTGGTCACTTTTACCATTTATCCTCAATCTAAGGGAACCATCAAGAATTTAACAATGGTGGCACTTGAAATGAAAATGAAAGAATGGTGGGTGATTTCCCATCTCGTGGCATTTTAGCAGGACTGTTTTCTGCATCAATTGTGCTCAATTTACTGCTCTGCATCCTCCCCATCCCCAAGCAAACAGGCTGCAGCAGAGAAGAGGGTGGATGAGTGGCTTACATGTATAAGTGATGACATTAGTGGAGAAAAATCCAGAGAGCCTTCATTATTAGTTTCGCTAGGGATGACTAGTTATTATTGTCTTTCTGAGATGTTTTTGGCTTCTCTTACAATTGGCCTTTTGTTGGCTGAGAACTATGGGGCTTTCAGTTCAAAGAGGCCATGGGAACATCATCATTGCTCCTAGACCAGAGAGGCTCAGGACCCACCAATGATGTACTGTGAACAATCTTGGGCCAGTCTTAGTCCTTCAGTTCAACCTACTTTACCAGACTGTTGCGGTACTGATCTGTTGGAGAGCTCCATCCTCTATATCAGGGGAATCAAACTCATGTTGTCATGGTGGCATCACATGACATATTGGGATCTTTTCCCCCTTTGCTAAACTGGGCATGCGCGTGGCCAGCACATGACACATCCAGCCCGCGGACTGCAAGTTTGACAGTCCTGTTCTATATCTTGCCTTCAGCTTCTAAACAAAAGGCAGGAAATAAATCCCATTACAGACTGAGTTGAGGAAGTCTGACTTCTGTACAGGTTTACATATCAATTGGATCAATTTCACCAAACCAAACTATAATTAGTTCTGACTGAATATCTTGTGAGAATTTAGCATTTGTGATTTTGGAAAACTTTCTTTATAGCCTATTGTATTGTATAAATTCAGTCAAATAGACCTTATGCAATAAATCATGATAAAGTGAGCCATGCTTTTTTCCCAACATGAAACCAGTCTGTCCACACTGATTATCTGCCACTTCACTATTTCAAGCCAGTATATAAAGTTGTTGGGAAAATATTTCTTTTACCTAATTGCAAGTTCAGAACATTATCAGTTCTGTGGGATCCTCCATGATAATGGTAAATAGCCCTGCATCTCATATCTGTGCTGGCATTGGATTGTGATCCTATGTCAAGTGTGATAGTTTAAGGCACATAAGTCACCAGGCAAATATCATTTACAACAAGCTTGCTTTTCATTCAAGTAATGATTTGGTCAGAAGTAACAAATCAAAGGCTTGTAAGCCCGGATAAAGCACTATTAGGCCTTCTCTTCTTCATGACCCGCAGGGTCTATGTAAAGAGAAGGGCAAGCTATCAATTCTCAGTGCACTGGAACTGCAAGCAAAGCCTGGGAAAGCCCCTTACATTTTTTTTCTTTGTGCACACATATCATCAAAACAAGAGATGTCATGAACTTTGAACAGTGCCTTGCAAATGTATTCCCCAAATACTTCATTTTACTTACTGAAGATATTTCTGTATTCCTTCCCTAAAAGGAATTCTTTCAAGCAGCTTACCAAAAAGAAATACAAAAACTTAGCAACAATCTAAAAAGAGTAACAAAAAGCACATTTTTTAAAAAAGTCACTTGACAACAAAGATTTTACTTCCTGAACACTTTTGGGTACATCTTTTATAGATTTTTTTCTGCTAATCATGAAAATAACCTACAATTTAACCTATCCTGTACCGTTTTATAGAAACCTTCTGTTTTTGCAAATTTATATATATATACAATTTATTAGTTTTCACTTGTGTTATAAGATACTGTATTTATCTCATGCTTGTCCAGGCATGCATTCAGGGCATAAAATTATATAAAATTATATATAATTTGTGGAACTGATGTACTTTGCGCATGCCTAGGCATACTTAGGCTGGATGGATGCTGCCCAGAAAAGCTACAAATGTGCAAATATGCTACTCATTTTGATATAAGTTTCCATGAGTTTTGGTGTGATTTGGTGTGTTTCAAGGCACACCATTGTCAATGTACATGTAATTTAAATAACAAGTAACCCAGTAACAGACTTGCTGTAGGATGATTGTTGACAGCAGAAATGGCTTCCCAATGTTGGAAGAGCCACAATACATTCTGTTACATATGTGGCAAGTACATGGTTAATCCTCAAACATGCACCATGACTGGATCTAAAAAAGCATATGAAGTTAGTTTGTAAGATTGGTAATTAGGGCAAGAACTGGGCTCCGCTCATTTGTTGTGCAAGATTTGCTGTTCATCTTAGTGCTTGGCTTAGAACTTGGAAGCCAATGCCTCTTTGCTGGACTGATAATATGGTAAGAAAAGAATGATCAGATGATAGACATACTCCTGACTAATGTTGCTGGTTTCTCTGCTAAAAATCAGAAATCAATTAAATATCTCAATCTGCCATGAGTCCAGTGTCACATGATGACAATCTGCTAGTACTGAAGCCGCCAGAGAATGGAGCTTACACAAAACAGATTAAAATGCTGCAATGCATCCACCAGGTATGGACAGTGACAATAATCCAGATTTTGAATTATATATGTCTAGTGAGCCTCATCTCATAACACAGTCAGAATTAAATAACCGGGTCAGGGCCTTAGATTTGTCAAAATCAAAAGTAGAACTACTAGGTTCAAGACTGCAAAGGTGGTATTTACTATCACCTGGTATGAAAATTTCTATCTTTTATAGCCTCCAAGACAATTTAACAAATTTCTTTCACAGGTTAACCATCTTGTTTTCTGTACTGACATTGACAGTTTGTTTACAGCTTTGGATTGTGAGCCTGACTCTTTGTACATTTCTGTACAGAGTCATCAGTAAAGCCACAAGGCTGTCTCAATAAACAGTGGCAATGTACACCCTTCAATACCTGTTGCTATGCTGCACACATGAAAGAAACCTACAAAAACACAGAACTGTCATTGAAACACATCCAGTACACTAAGTACAATTCTCTGTGGAGATCTAAAGACAGTGGTTCTGCTGTTTGCAATGTAACTTAGATACACCAAATACTGTAATTACATATGTGAATGGGACAGCCTTGCAAGAGTTGCATTACATTAAAAAGAAATGGCCGCTCCAAAAGAATTTGGTCCCAGGACAGATAAATGTGGCACATGAACCACTTGTAGACCTGAAAAGATGTTTCTGTCTCCGCTTCACATAAAACTCAAAACTGATGAAAAATTTTGTGAAAATGATGAACAAGGAAGGTGAAGGTTTTCATTATTTGAGACCAATGTTTCCAAGAATAACTAATGCCAAGATTAAGGAAGTCATTTTTGTTGGTCAACAGATCGGAAATGTCATCTATGACAACTGGTTTGAAGATCTGTTAGTGAGGCCAGAGAAAATCATTTAGAAAGCATTCCAGGATATCATTGAGAATTTTCTTGGTGATGACAGAGCACCAAATTACATTCGGTTTGTTGACAAACTTCTTTCAGAATATAAGACCATGAAATTATTCTCCAAAGCACCAGAGAGCAGGACAAAAAACTATTCAAAGAGAGAAGCAACCTGGAATTAAGGAGAAACTTCCAAACAGTGAGGACAATTAACCAGTGGAACAGCTCGCCTTCAGAAATCAAGGGCGCTCCATCACTGGAGGTTTTTAAGAAGAGACTAGACAGTCACTTATCTGAAATGGTATAGGTTCTCCTGCTTGAGCAAGGGACTGGACTACCTTCAAGGTCCCTTCTAGCTCTGTTCTGTTCTATGTACAACATGTCACTAAAAATTCATTTTCTGCATTGACACTTGTGTTTCTTTCCCCAAAATCGAGGTGAAGTCAGTGATGAACACAGTGAAAGTTTTCACCAGTCACAATGAACAAGCATAGAAAGGCAACTGAAATCCATCAGTGCTTGCTGATACTTATAAGACACTGCAGTGAGATCCATCAGACACTGAGTACAAACAAAAATCAGCAACAAACACTTTTAGTTCTGTTGAACTCATGCAGCCTTGTCAGAAACATGTGATTAAATACATTATAGTAATTAAAAGTTCATTTCATATTTGTCAAGATTCCCATGTGATACACTCATTCTGAAATTATATTTGTGTTCAATTTGGAGAGGTCTATCATAATCACCAAATGTTTTTCAGGAAGCAAAACATTTGAAAAAAATTTGTTGTCCAGTGTAATCTTTTATTTAAGACACTTCACTTCAAAATAACAATTACTGCTAGTGAAATATAGAACAAAAGGAAGATGAGGTCTAGGTCTAGGCAATGAAATCAAGAAAGTCATCCTGTGCATTGGCATTAGTGTCTTTGATGGCAACAGTATGTAAAAGATGGATATAACAGTTGTCTTAAAGACAGACATATTGTCCTATAATTGGCTAGGCCATGAGCTATTTTGAGATTTAAATAAGACACTTAGTCCTTTAAAAAAGCACTTGGAAGTAGAAAAGCAGAAGTGTAACATAATAAACATAAAAAAGGAATTAAAAATACATGAATTTTGTCAGTCAAAATTATAATAGCAAAATTTATGAAAAAATTTGAAGTTTCTGAGTGATTTTCAGAAGTCTATGCAGAGGTTTACTCAAACTCTGACTTAGAAATCAGGTTTGATTGAATCTTATAGCACCCCAGCCTCTAGAAGAATTCCAAGTTCTAAAAGATGCTGGAACACCTAGGAGGAAAACTAAGGTAACAACAAGTTGACATCTTATTCCTTGACAGATATGCTTCATCACAGTAGTATGATTAAATAGATTAAATTCCATCTCTAATCATCCATCACTGCTTTAGCATCAATGCACAATCTCTATTGCCTTGCCAGAATACAAAAGAAATATTACAATATAGTACAGTAGAAGCACTTTTTGAACTGGTCATGTAGATAAATTATACCAATAAATTATTACCTACTCAACATATTCAGTGATAGGAAAGATAGCCATGGATACCATGCGGTATGTATTTCCAAGGCAGTAATAATAAATCACTTGCCTGCGTAATATTTTACTCCGTATAAGCCCATAAAACCTTTGTCAGAGATCACATAATCTGTAAATGTTTCCAAGGGATGCATTTTTGTTTAACTTCAAGCATAAACTCTATGAAGCCTGTGTTTCAAACTGGCCAGTCCAATTCCTTATTTAAAATACTTTTCTTATAACACATTAAGAATTCTAATTCAAAATCTACAGAAAAGAAAGTCTCCACATTTTCATGATCCAGGATTTCTCCTTCCAAATTGGCTCCAATAGTCAAATTTGTGGCAAGTTAAGGCAGAAGGGGCTATTAAAACGATCCCATTTGATTTCTTAGATAATCTATGTCTAGAGTATAATCTAGCATATATTTGTCTTTTATATGATTCATTGCATGTCAAAACCAAATCTTACCAGTGAGCAGCACAAGGCAAATAAAATAATATGCCAAAATAATTTCAACACCAATAATTTAAATTAGTTTAAAAATTTGCAGCAATTTGTGGGAAGAAAACTACATGACTAAAACTTGAGCATCATCATAACAATCAAACAGGCAGGGGGTTGGACTAGAAGACCTCCAAGGTCCCTTCCAACTCTGTTATTCTAAACAGCATAATCATCTATCACCCAAAGCTCTCTGGAAGTGGTCTACCTTAACTTACCTCAAAAAAGCAATTAATGACTGTTCCATGATACTGGTCAGTAGTAGTATTCTACTGGCTCGGCCCAGTTCTGCCAAGCTGGTAGCAGTGAGGAGCAGCGGAGACCGAATCTTTTCTCTCCACCATTCTGCTATTGGGCCCACCCGGGCTCCTATACTCACCTTTATCCTCTGAATTTGAAGCACAGCTGCTTTGCATGGCACAGAAGAGTGCTGTGCGGCAGCTGCTGAAGCGACTGGGATCGTTCAGGCTTGCAGGAGGTGAGTTAGAACAGCTCTCTGCACCTGTGCAAACGCCTCTGCGCCTGCGCAAGGTGTGCGCACGCATGCAAAGCGCGCCCACCAAGCCACGCCTACTGAACTGGTGGTAAAAATATTGGAATCCCAGCACTGATACTGGTGCCATAGCAGAGAAAATGGGGAATATCCAGAAGTTTCTCCAAGAATATACTAGATGGATTGAGTCAGCTGAGTTCCTACAGATATCTTGGTACTAGGCATTCTGTTATCAGGAGTGTGTTGTTGTTATTCAGTCACTAAGTTGTGTCCAACTCCTTGCAACCCCATGAACTATAGCATACCAGCACCCCTCTTTCTCCAGGAGTTTGCTCAAGTTCATGTTCATTGTGTTGATGAATCAGAGTATAATTATAGTAATTAATCACTAATTTTTATACATTTTAAAGATATTTTCCTCCACTACCTATAACAATAAGCAAAACTTCTGTATTAAGCAAAACTAAGCTATTATTAATAAGCAATGCCCCCCCCCCCCCCCCCCCCCCCCCCCCCCCCCCCCCCCCCCCCCCCCCCCCCCCCCCCCCCCCCCCCCCCCCCCCCCCCCCCCCCCCCCCCCCCCCCCCCCCCCCCCCCCCCCCCCCCCCCCCCCCCCCCCCCCCCCCCCCCCCCCCCCCCCCCCCCCCCCCCCCCCCCCCCCCCCCCCCCCCCCGCCCCCCCCCCCCCCCCCCCCCCCCCCCCCCCCCCCCCCCCCCCCCCCCCCCCCCCCCCCCCCCCCCCCCCCCCCCCCCCCCCCCCCCCCCCCCCCCCCCCCCCCCCCCCCCCCCCCCCCCCCCCCCCCCCCCCCCCCCCCCGGGCCCCCCCCCCCCCCCCCCCCCCCCCCCCCCCCCCCCCCCCCCCCCCCCCCCCCCCCCCCCCCCCCCCCCCCCCCCGCCCCCCCCCCCCCCCCCCCCCCCCCCCCCCCCCCCCCCCCCCCCCCCCCCCCCCCCGGGCCCCCCCCCCCCCCCCCCCCCCCCCGCCCCCCCCCCCCCCCCCCCCCCCCCCCCCCCCCCCCCCCCCCCCCCCCCCCCCCCCCCCCCCCCCCCCCCCCCCCCCCCCCCCCCCCCCCCCCCCCCCCCCCCCCCCCGCCCCCCCCCCCCCCCCCCCCCCCCCCCCCCCCCCCCCCCCCCCCCCCCCCCCCCCCCCCCCCCCCCCCCCCCCCCCCCCCCCCCCCCCCCCCCCCCCCCCCCCCCCCCCCCCCCCCCCCCCCCCCCCCCCCCCCCCCCCCCCCCCCCCCAGAAATTCTATTGGAAAAAATTAGGTCAGTCACATGGGATTAAATGTGCATTTATTTCCAAAGTTTACCATAATATATAGTTGCAAGGGGTTAGGGTAGGAGCAAATAAGATTGAAGGATCACATCAGAGGAGAATATTTTGTGTATAGATGAAAGTGTCTGCATGGGATCAGGGGTGGGATTCTACCAGTTCGCACCTATTCGCTAGAACCGGTTGTTAACATTCTAAGCAGTTCGGAGAACCGGTTGTTAGAAGAAATTACTGGCCTAATCCTGTAAGGAAGGCAGGAAGGAAACATTCTGGTGTTGCTTACAGAAACTGCCTCTCTATTAACCCTTATTACATTCTTGGCAGGACTAGACTTCCTGTCTCAGGAACTTCTCTGGAGTTATTTTTCCCTCCTTTGCTGGTACTTTGCTTGCGTGGAATGACCATTTAAAATTACAATGGCACTGAAAAAAGTGACTTATGACCATGTTTCACACTTACGACTGTTGCAGCATCCCCACAGTCATGAGAGGCCAGGCGAGGAGATGCGTGCCTCGATGTGAGTGATATTGAGTTGGCCACACCTAGCCAATAACATGACCACCAAGCCATGTCCACCCAGTCACATGACCACCAAGCCACGCCCACCACCTAAGCCATGCCCACAGAACCAGTTGTTAAAAATTTGAATCCCACCCCTGTGTGGGATACTTGAAATCTTTCCCAGAAGACTCTCAAACTTATTTCAGAGCTTTCTACCAATATTGTCAACAAGTTTTATTTAAAAAATACTCTCAGAAGTTCCAGAAGCTTGCTGTTTATTTAAAAATAGCACATAAAAAAGATCAACACACTATATACCATGATTTCCCCAAAGACTATGTAATTAAATGATCTTTGTAGTTTCCATGGGATTGAACAATCCTGAGTGCATTTCTTCTTATTTGTTAGTTTGTGATTGACAGAATAAAAAGGACAACTGACACAGTGGTGGGATTCAAATTTTTTTACTACTGGTTCTGTGGGCGTGGCTTGGTGGGCATGATAGGAGAAGGATACTGTAAAATCTCCAGTCAGAGGTGGTATTTCCAAGCGACTCAAAATTTCTGCTACCAGTTCTCCAGAACTGGTCAGAACCTGCTGAATACCACCTCTGAACTGACAGATCTTTCTGCCATCAAGAATTTATCCTTGCATTGATAGGATTGTTTTTTTTAACCTTTTATTCAATTGTAAAATTCACGAATTACCCAAATTTGGGTACCCTTCCCAGTCATTGCTGTTTGTACAGGAAAAACATCATTGAATTCTATTTCTCCTGAAGAATATAGCGACATGAGATGGAGTGAAATATGATATTTCTAATCAGGATCAAGAATTCAACATATTTTGAACCAGACAAAACTGTATTTGCTTTCTAAAAGGAAACACCAATATTCTTTCCATTCACTTTCTTATCCATTCTAGGCAAGTTGGACATTTATCATGAAAGACATCTAATAATTGAGTAATCTTGATGGTTATACAGAGATTTCAGTATATTCTTTATTGACAGAAAATCAATAAAACCAATGCAAGAATGTTTCTTTCTCATTCTTTAGGCATCCATATAAAGAACTTGTTGCTCAATCTCTTCTAAAAATAGTATTCTTATACTGCTTTGCTACTTTGCCGTTGCCTTTTCCTTTGTAGAATTTAAAAAGAAATATCTTTTCCCTACTCAAGAAAAAAGATTATTTGAAGAGACTTGCTTTTATCAACTGGGCATCCCCTGGTTAAAGCAGAAGGATTTTTTTTGTTCAGAATTAACCAGGAAAAATGGGTCTAGACAATAGTTATAATCTTTCCTATTGCTTTCTCCCAAACTTACTATCACAAAATCTTGCACACCCCTAATAAAAATTTCACTAATATTTAAAGCCACATTGCATACAATTGACCTAAATTTCTCACCTTCTTGTAAAATTGATTCTTTAGTAAGCCTGTTGGCCTTTACCTTGTGGCTATGTTATAATTATCCTGGCCCAGCAAAACTAAAAGAGATTCAAGAAAAGTATATGACAAGAAGATGAAAGTAAGAAAGAGAAATGTATATTGGAATGGGTGAAAATTGGTGGTAGGGAGTAGGTCTTCTCTACTCATTGTGGGAATCTGAGGGGGGCAGTCTGCTATTTTTGACATTTATTTATTTGTTAATCGCTTACAAGATACTTATATTGATTACAATTACATTTACAATTACATTACAAGAATTACATTGTAATTCTTGCCTTTCTGATTCCTTATATTGGAAGCAGGTTACAAGGTAGAAAATGTGTCTTAGGTGTCTGGATTATAACCAGCAAAATGTGAGCTTAGCTGGAGCAAAATAATCAAACAAATGCAAAAGCAACACAAGAAAAAAGAAACAAATTAATGAGGTGGATTTGTCTACATACAGGTATTAATGCTAATGAATTTGTATTAAGCTAAAACCATTTTAAAAAGAGATATCTGAGCACCAGATACTGATTATCAATAAAAAAACAGTTTGGCAGATAGTTTTAGCCTCTGCAAAAAGAATTAAAATGTGCAAATTAAAATGTGCAAAAAGAAAGCTGAATTTCTAATTTTAAAACTTACAAAAAAGAATGATGAGCCAAGTGTAGACTGTTCCCAGAAAGAAAGATATTGAAAGATTCTCCATAAAGACAACAAGAAAAAATTGAATAGAAAATGTGTAACAACATGCAAAATTGCAGCTTCTGATCACATTTGTTGCAATGTTATATACCTACAATATATACCTTTGTGAAATGCTGTACATTGTTTATTTATCCTATTTTGGGGCTGAATTAATTTCAAGGCATCCTTCAACAGAATAGCTGTAATGGAATTCTTCGGGTCTTGGAATGGAAGTGGTGGGATTGCAAATCAGTATAGCACATTTGGGTATGTCTTCCTTATCTGGCAAATAGAAATGACATCTCCACTCCCTCAAGAGGCAACTAGAAAGAGGATCAGAGAGATCAAGAAGCTATGTCATAACATACTTCCTGATGAATGTTAAAGTAGACGTCTATTTACCAAGAATCTGTAACCTAACCCACTTTCCTTTCAATATATCTGTCTACTGAGATTCTGGGAGAATCTAACTTTCTTGTCTGTGTTGAGCTACTTAGTACTTGATAAAACCTTCTAATATAGGAGTTGGGTTGATGGCAGAAGGAGTCTTTTCTATGATTAAATAAAAAGCTTTAGGACTAGAAATAGGGGTTTCTGCTGCTTAGTTTACTGAAACTCCTAGAAAATTAACTCCATTAAGTCTTCATGAATTACAATATACCTGGAAAGAAGTTCAATATTTCAGCAAAAATACAATCTCAATGTATGTCCAAATCACCCATAAAGTACTTACAGAAAAAAAAAAGACTTTGGAATGGTCATTACAATCTCCAAGTGTGAATATTATTGCAAATCTGTCAGAAAATCTCAAGTATGCATTGCATGCAAAGGGACTTTAAGAATATTTCAGAGCTACAGAAATTTGTAAGAAAAAGTGGTGGTGGGGGAAATTCCCAAAAGTGAGAGCATAAAAACTCTTAGCTGGTTATAGGAAACATTTGGCAGTTGCTATTTCTAGCAATGGAGATACAAATTATTTATTGAAAGACTATCCACATTTTTTACAACAGTACTAGATCCCAGACATGCTTGATGAACACAATACATCCAAGGCAGCTGCAAGAAACTTGGTTAAGAATAACTGCAGGGCAGATATGAATCCCAAATTCATGCATACCTTCAGCAACTTAACAAACTTGGCATATGCTTATTCTGCTAACAAGAACTATACACATACAACTGAATAGTTTTTCTGGCACAACCTTTGCAGATTACCTTTTTTGCATTAGCCGGTTAGATATGTCCTTAGAAAAACAGGAGTTACCTCTGAAATGGAAATACAGCCAGTACTGCTTCCTTTCACTCTAAAAGGTCTTATATATCTGTTCAGTATTTCAAAAACCAAAATAAACAAGAAAGGAGATAGTGGGCCTCCTTTTCTTGTTCCTTTTTGTATCTTATAGGGGTTTGGATATTCATCTATTTTCTCTAGAGAGATGTCACTTTTTTATATAAGAATATTATTGATGAACTGCTTTTTTATATTCCCACTTTGTTAATATAACATATTCCTCTTCCTCATTACTGGGTGATATATAGATATAGATCTCTTTATAGTCTGAGGATGCTTTTGAATTCCAGTTTGTATCTGGATGTTGAGTGACAGCTAGAGCTGCACCTTGCCTTATTCCAGTGAGACTGTGAAACTTTGAAAGCATTATGTCAAAAAATCAATGAAAAAAAATCATGTGATGTTTCACCTAAAACCACTTTACTTAGTAATGGAAATTCCAGTCCCAATTAGGATTGTAATTGAAGGCTACTTCTATAAGGATCAACCTTAGATTCAAGGAGTCTATAACAAGGTTAGATCTGCCACCCCTGCCCAATTCTAAGTCTTTGGGAAATGCAGACACATATACACACACAAAACAAATCACCTAAACTCAGGATCATGATAATATATATTATTGTCAGTTGCTAGCTTTCTGCTCTAATTGTTTTTTCCTAATAATAATAAAAACTAGATTATCAACTTTGAATCTCTGCCTGCTAGCCTTCAGGTTATAGGAACAGTCTGAATGAAGACTAAGGTACCTTTCTTAAAAAAACATTTTATTAAGTTATAAAATATTATAAAATACAAAAGTAAATAGAAGAATAGGGAGTGGGAAGGGGAAGGGAGAAGCAAAGTGAGAAAAGATAGGGGGGAAAAGAAAAAGAAGCATTTACTTCTGACTCTGTTACAGTAAAATAAGCCATTAACATCAAATGACAACTTTTTGCTTTCCATAATAGTGTGAACAACTCGTTTCTATAAAGATCTATCAGTCTAATATGTAAAACCCAAAGTCAGAGTTTCATTCTTTTCCACATCAAACACGAAGTTCAGAAATCTTTTGTGGAAACAAAAGACTAATGTCCGATATATTTTTATAGATGATCTCTCAGAAAAATATACGAGGTGAAAAGTATAGTACAAAAAGGTACAATTAATGGTGCAACCTAGAGTTATGTATATTCCTTTTTTTACTTCATGCCTTCAATTTCTTTGGTTTAAAATTTCTTATTCCTTTTCTGTGATTTGCATAATGTTGCTTACTCCAAAAGAGAATAGCATGATGTGTGGGTGTGAATGTGTGCACATGTGTGTATGCATAAATATCCATTTAATTTCCTGTCCAAATTAATATTTGTAGAAATGAAGGTAATTTAGTAGGGAAAATGTTATTAATAAAATGAATAAATTATAACCAAAAATTGGCTCAATTAGTCCTGTATTGTAGAATTTTAAAAAAGGGTTTCTATTTGACTGACAATTTTCCTACATTTTAAACCAACTTAACTTTTCAGTTTTTGGCAGTAATTTTAAAGCAATTGAAATGATAAACATGTAACCTTTTTAAATAAAATATAAATACCTTATACATTCTATACTTTTAACACTGGAGATGAGGTACAGGTAGTAGTCTTTGACTTATAACCACAATTAGGACTGGAATATCTTATCATTAAGCAATGTGGTCATAAAGCAAGACATCATGTGCCTACATATTATAGAATCATAGAGTTGGAAGGGATCTCTAGGACAGAGCTGTCGAACTCCCGGCCAATGAGCCAGATATGTCACGTGCTGGCCATGGCCAGTTTAGCGAAGGGGGGGAAAGTCCCAACATGTCAGATGATGCCACCGTGATGCCGTGAGTTTGACACCCCTGCTCTAGGGCTTCTAATCCAAATTCCTATTTAAAAAGGAGACCTTACACCATTCTGGACAAATGGTTGCCCAATCTCTTCTTGAAAGCTTCCAGCGATAGAGCACCCAGAACTTTAATTGTTCTCACTGTCAGGAAATTTCTCCTTAATTCTAGGTTGGGTTTCTGTTTGTTAAGCTTCCATCCATTACTTCTTATCTTCCACTCAGGTGCTTTGGAGGTGCTTTGACCCCTTCTAGTCCTTAAAATATTGGAAAACTACTCTCATGGTGTCACCCTGAGGCAGTGGTGGGTTTCAAAAGTTTTTCCTACCGGTTTGGTGAGCATGTGCATGCAGCGTTTGTAATTCACCTTCTGCTGCAAGCCCTGTGTGTAAAACAGCTGACACACAGCAATCCACTGTGCCGCGTGAAGCAGCTGAGCAGATGAGCGTGGGCAGGCCCAGAAGTTGATTGTCAGAGCAAACCAGTTCACTCACAGATGATCCTCGGAGCTACCACTTCGACTGAACCGGGCCGAACCAGTAGAATACCACCACTGCCCTTGGGCCTTCTTTTTGTTAGACTAGATATATCCAGATCCTTTAACCATTCATTGTATTTATCCCCCAGTCCTCTAATCATCTTTTTTTTAATACTTCATAATTTTTTTATAATTAGCAATCATAATCCTGGCACTCCTGTTGCAGTCATTAACCAAGAATCATAGGTTATAAGAGAAGTACCCACTCCAATCCAAGCCATTCTGGTCTTGATTCCTCCAAGCCTCAGTAAGATAAGGGACTGACTCCAACTCCACCCACCCTCCTTATCTCCCTTCCCCATCTAGTCCATTTTGGCCCTGGCCATCTTGCCTTACAGGATGACAAGCAACCCTGAACTGTAATGTTTTCCCAGCTGCTTTCTCTCACAACTCCCCACATCAACCTTTCACCTTTTGCATGCAGCCATTGTAATTGAAGCTAACATACCTTGTTCTCACACCCAGCTTTTCCTAAGGCCATTTCCTATACATGGCTAAATCTTGCTGGCTTTGGAAAACTTTTCATTGCTTGATTAATTACAATGGTGCTGCAAAACATGATTGAGGACTGGTCTTCAAAATTATAACCATGCAGTGGTGGGATACAAATTTTTTTACTATTGGTTCTGTGGGCATGGCTTGGTGGGCATGGCAGGGGAAGAATACTATAAAATCTCCAGTTAGAGATGTATTTGCCGGTTTTCCTAATTACTCAAAATTTCCACTACCTGTTGTGGTTAGCCGGCAGTAGGTGCGGACAGCTAAGGAGAGCGAGGACTCAGATGAGGGGCCAGGACCATTAGGGAGTAGACTTCTGCCTTCAGAGATTGTGGGGGTTGGGAACAGTGATGAGGAGGTTCCTGAGGAGCCTGTGCCAAGTGCGCGTGTGCACAGGATTGCTCATAGGAAAGAGCAGCTACAACAGCACAGGCGACTTGGGAGTAAGGCTGCAAGGCAATGGCCCCTCCTTCAAGAAGATAAAAGCCAGCTGTGAATGGAACATACTTTGCAGAAGTCAAAGATGTTTTGAAACTCCAGCCTCGTGGACATTCCAGTATCCTGAGTTTGTTTTTGAAGATTATTGTATTGCAAATTATTTCTTCTCTGTTATCTTTTGGCAAGTCTCGCACAGTTTGGCAAGGCTTGTGCTTATCACAGCTAATTATTTTGTAAAAGCATTACAAGGTTTCTGTTCCCTTTGGATTGTATTTGATTTGTTGGAAAAGGGCATGTGTCAGAACACTACTGGTTCTCCAGAACTGGTCAGAACATGCTGAATACCACCTCTGCCCCCATGGTCACATGATTGCAATTTGGGCACTTGACAACTAGCTTACATTTAAGATGGTTAGAACATCCTGCAGTCACATGATTGCAATTTGCAATCTTTCTCAGCTGGCTTCTAACAAGCAAAGTCAAGGGAGAAACCAGCAGGGAAGTTTGCAAATCAAGGTCGCATGATTTCTTGCTTAACTACTGTGATGATTTGCTTAACAACCACAACAAAACAGTCATAAAATTGGCTGCAGTTACATGATGTCTCACTTAAAAGTCATACCATTTAACATTGAATTTTCTGGTTCCAATTGTGGCCAGAAGTTGAGGACTACTTGTAGCAGTCTCCATTTCAGTTGAGACAGCAGGTTTTGAGAGAGCCAAGGACAGGAGAAGCCCCAGTTTTAAAAGAACAACCGCAAAGGATTGAGAGGAAAACTGGGAAAGGTCCTTTACTACCTGTTCATGGTAAAGCTGGCCCTGCACAAGCTCCAAATACAAGACACAGGCTTTTTTCTTTTAAATTGACTTTGCTATGAAGCACTAGAGCAGAGGTCTCCAAACTGGGCAACTTTAAGTCTATGAATTCTCCATAACTGGCTGGAGAATTCTGGGAGTTGAAGTCCATAAGCCTTAAAGTTGCCAAGTTTGGGGGGCCCTGCACTCGAAAATTGTACACAAACTGTTCTGAATGTTTCAAAAGAAACATGGAATATAAATACAATGAACTGTTTTGAAATAGTTTTAGATTATAATGAACTATTTTGAAATAGTTTTCAAAATAAAAGTGAAATATAGATATAATGAACTATTTTGAAATCATCTCAGGGAGAGTGCTAATAAGAAATGCAGTCCTTCCATTCTCCTTGCCCCACACTATCTGGTCAGAATCTATCCTTCCATCCCTCACCAACTAGTCTCAACTGTCAGTCCTAATCCTTCCATCAACCACCCCTCCCATCACAACTGATTAAGTTTCTTGGCTAAGAAACAAAACATTTTGTTCTTCTTCCCCCAAGGAAAAAAATATCCAAGTTACCTTTTGAAAAAGCACTTTTGAGACTATTTTGAAATGTTTATAAAATCCAAAAAGACATAGACACATCTTTCAAGGTTTCTTCTTCTGGATATAGCTATAAGAAGAGTATATTTTATTGCACTATTTTTTTAAAAAAATTAAAAACTTTGTTATAAAACTTACCGAAGTGAAAAAAGCTTAGCTAGAGACCCAAATAAAGTGGATAAGGAAGAAACAGAAGGAAAACTAACAATGTGATGGAAATAAAACACTTAAGAAGTTGAAAGTGAAGGGCCATTTTATTTCTGGAATGAGCAACTCAGCCTCTTTCCTCATCAGATCCAAGAAAGATCTATTCTAAATTTTAATTATAGGGTGAACATAGGAGGAGGAAAGAAACAGTAACTGCCATTGTGAAACAGAGTCTGCCTTCTTCTTTCTCTGGTACATAGGTTTAAAAAGAACATCTTTCTTTCCCGACAAATGGGGGGAAAGCTACCCTGTTCTGTTTTTCAGGTTTATTTCATTTATTCTCCCATGATGGACTGGTGAAACAGAGAGAATTCTGCCAAGTAGAAGTGGTGATATCTCAGCAACATACTTTAAAGGACTGCAACATTGCAACAAGGATGTTGGCAGGTAACTGAGACAGAGGTCACAACCATGAACTTAGCAGTATAACTTTCTAAACAGTATTCTTCCTTGATTTTTAGTTTGTAAGAACAAACTTCTGTGCCAGGTTCTTAATAATATAGATTTACCAGATTAAAAAGAAAAAAAGAAAAAGAAAAGGATTACCTGGCACTATTTTATATACTGTGCTACTGCATCTTGATAAATTAATATACTCTTTGTGTGTGTGTGTGTGTGTTTATTGTGTGTGTGTGTGTGTGTGTGTGTGTGTGTGTGTGAATAAAAAAAAAAATATATATATATATATATATATATATATATATATATATATATATATATATATATATATATAATTTGTTTTCTTAAGTTTTCACGGGTACTTACAATCTTTGTTTGCTAGCACTACACCTGGAATTGAGCAGCAAAATCCACCCTCTACTTTGGGACAAGATAAAACAACTTACAACTTGGAGATCTGAATCTGAAAGCACTTACAAACAGGAAAAACTCTTGAAAAAATTAAAGAAATTAGAACATGACAAGAAAACCCCCAACAACTCACAACAACACCTGAAACAATTAGTGTACAACGTTTCCAACAGAGAACTCACCAAAACAGAAACAGATGTCCTAACCAAAGGATTCAATTATGCTATAGCACCCCAAAAAATCCCCACAGAATCCATCATATGTGCAGTAGAATCCAGCCTAACTAAATTAAATACAGATGAAGCTGATAAAATAAGACACCAAGTTACCAACATCCTATGCACAAGCAAACCACCCAAAAGCAACTTGCAGAAAAATGAAATCAAAGCACTACAAACCTTGAAAAGAGATAGCAGCATAATCATCCTCCCAGCAGATAAAGGGAATGCCACTGTAGTAATGGACAGAAAAGACTATGAAACAAAATTGACAGACCTACTCCAAGACTCCACATACAAACCCATAAACACAGACCCAACCACATATCTGGAAAAATTAACCAAGAAGAAAATTATAACCAGCCACATAAGCAAAGAGATCCAACACACGATCATACCCAGAGAGAAATCTTCCAGATGCCCCAAACTATACGGCCTCCCAAAAATACACAAAGAAGGCATACCTCTCAGACCCATAGTCAGCTCCAGAGGAGCACCACTACAAAACCTAGCTAAACACTTAGCAAAACAGCTACAGCCCCATGCTGAAACAGCAGCTTCACATGTACAAAACTCATACCACTTCTTGGAATTGATCAAAGATCTACATGTGGAGCAGGAAGATCTGCTTGTAAGCTTCGACGTGGTTTCACTATTCACTCAAGTCCCGATAAAAGAGACACTAGAAATCATCAAAAATAAATACCAACCAGCTAAACATCTCATGGAACAGGGTAACAGAACACTGCTTAACCAACACATATTTCATATACAAAGGACAAAGATACAAAGAAATTGAAGGAGCCCCTATGGGATTACCACTGTCACCTGTCATTGCAAACCTGTTCATGGAAGAATTTGAATCCAGAGCTCTGGCCAATGCCATCCACAAACCCAAACTATGGTTAAGATACATCGATGACACATTCGTGATTTGGCCCCATGGAAAAGAAAACCTAAACAACTTCCTAACACACCTAAACAGCACACACCCCAAAATCAAGTTCACCATGGAAACGGAAACAAACAAACAACTACCATTCCTAGATGTACTAATCTACAAAAAAACAGATGGCACACTAGGACACACCATATACCAGAAGAAAACACACACCAACCGCTACCTCAACGCCCAATCCCACCACCACCCAGCACAGATAAACTCCGTGGCTAAAACACTAATTACTAGAACCAACGCGCAGACAAGACACATTAAGACTGAACTATGCACCTGACCAAAGTACTGACAGCCAACAGCTTCCACAAAAGCAAAATCACCGGCTTGATCCACAAAAACACACTGAGACATAATAGAGACCCAGAAGATGAACAGACCTATGGAACAGCTGTCCTGCCCTACATAAGAGGCACTACAGACAAAATTAGTAAGATACTACACAGACACCACATCAAGACTGCCTTCAAAACAGACAGAAAAATAGCAGCCATCCTCAGAAACCCCAAAGATAAAATTGACCTGGAAAACCAAGGCATATACGAAGTCCCCTGTGCATCATGCCCAGCCACATACATTGGACAGACCAATAGAAGAATAAGTACCCGCCTGGATGAACACAAAAATGCAGTCAAAAAGCTGGAGCACACTTCCTCACTAGTCCAACACATGGAAGCCACAGGTCATAGCATCAACTTCAATGGCACCAAAACCCTAGCCACTATAGAAAATCCCAGCCACAGAATCATCAGAGAAGCCATAGAGATTGAAAAAAGACCAGAAAGCATGAACAGAAGAGATGATTCCACCAGACTGTCAATCATTTGGAAGCCTGCACTCACAAACAAAAAAATCTCCATACCACAAGCCAGGCAAACACATGGGCACAAACAGATCCCCCCGATACCTCCAGCTCAAACACACCCCAACCAGGCACCCAGATGAAACCTAGCTTCCTAACTAATGATAGCCGTCCATTTACCCGGAGCCAAGCTGCACTAAAGGCCTCCAATAAAGTAACACAATGTTGCCAGCCAATCAAGATACAAAAAGAGCCAAAAACACAGACAGAAGATATTAGAAACACCAATCAAGCAGAACACAGCAAACTCCAAGACCAATAAACACAGACTAAGACTCTCAACCAATCAGGATGAAAAAAAAACCATTCTGGCACAGCAATGGGCTGCCCCAAATTCAAATCTGAAACCATTGTAAAAGCCTGACTCACAGATGAACACTATACAGAAGCCTGATGATGGCAGATGAGATTCTGCCGAAACGTCGCTACAACTTTAAAAGCACAACTACTATGACGTGGGAAAATACCCAAACAAAGCTGAATGCCATACATGTAAGTACCGTAAACTTAAGAAAACTTAACATACATATATATATATATATATATATATATATATATATATATATATATATATATATATATATATATATATATATATATGTGTGTGTTTTCTGAGGTTCTCATGAGTATTTCTATGTGGATCTTTAGTTATTCGGGTTTTCTCCCACGTAAGATTGAAAGTATCTAGGCAGCGTTTCGATGAAGTCTCATTCATCATCTTCAGGCTTGTGTCTTCCGCTCTGTGCTTCTCAGAGTGAATGCTTCTCACTCTGAGAAGCACAGAGCGGAAGACACAAGCCTGAAGATGATGAATGAGACTTCATCGAAACGTTGCCTAGATACTTCCAATCTTATGCAGGAGAAAACCCGAATAACCAAAGATCCACATATATATATATATGATTTCTATGGAACTCTGATACGGTATAGACCATAATCAGGAATGTCCTTTACTAATATGTATATTGTAAGAAATCTATAGAAATTATTTGAGGTCATATAGTTAAAACATATTCTAAACCAATGTGATAAAAGTCAATATAGATTATAGATTAATTTATCTCCTGTCAAACATTCTACCAAAAATGAATAACATGATAATTATAATTAAATCTCTGTTTCATCTAGCCCATTTGTCCCCAGCCCCAAAGGAAAGAGCTGGGGCTGCAACAAGTTGAACTCTCCCAGGTAGTGTCAGGTAGAGATCGTAAAATTTTATAGTATTTTCAATGGAGAGGTTGAGATCTTGAGCAGACAGATTGCGTGTTATTCTTAACAATGGAAGTTTTCTTTCCAATATAGCTAGCAATTTTTGAGGAACAATTTTTATTAGCATCCAGCAGAGGAGATAAAAATTAAGCTCCCTCTCCCTGCCTACTACAATCCCAATAAGTAATTTCATTTGCATGGAAATATGTTGGTTGTGTTAAATGCAAAGTCAGTCTCATATTTTTCCCTCCTGAGTTTACAGGACTGAGTCTGGATTTCCACTTTTGAAACAGTTGCTAAGCAATCAAGGCTGTGATTAAGCTTACATGTATTCAACCAGAGTTTATTTAGTCAGGGTTTTTGAGCAAGCAATAATTTCCTAGGCTCATATATAATGTCTATAAATCCAATGGCTACCTTGACATAATTTCCCATCCCATACAAATCACATTAACAGAATGTGTGGTTTCATTCTGTATGAAAAATGGTTCTACAAAGTCAGTTCAATTAACCGATTCTCTATAATATTACACAGCAGTTCCTTTCATTTAACATATGGAATCATAAGTTACAAGGGTGATACAAATACAATAGAAATGTACATTAGCTATACAATAAGGTCATCTTTTCAACCCTCCCACTTAACCAGACAGGGAACAGGACTAGATGAACACATTCTACTCTATTGTAAGGCTACATTCACAGAATTTTGCAAGTCTGAAAGTACAGACTTCCTGCTGCCACTTTTAACCGCTTGATCCATTAAGGTGGGTCTGTTCTAAGTTCCTTTCTCTGACTGTTAAGCCATTGGGGGCTCTTGTCTGATTGTTTCCTAGGCAGCATCTCTTCCCTTCTTTCCCCAAGGTCATCCACATGTTCCATTACATCATCTAATAAAGAGATCTGTAAACTCAGGAGACTTTTATATTGCAGGCAGAAGAAGATAAAAGGATTAAACATTACAGTCGCAGTTGGAAAGCATTATGCCACCTCAAGAAAGGAGAACTATCTAAGGAAAAACATGGGCTATATCAAGCAAATGGGAGTGAAAAATCCGTTACTGTAAATATGTGCTGCTAATTCAAATCTTATATCGATTGGACTACAGTATTTTCAATCATGACTTGTAAATAAAAATAAAATTATTTGGAAAATCACATACTGTCATGGGAAGAAATGTAACTGTTACATTAACCTGTGCAATACATACTGTTTTACATAATGCATTTTACATAATGCATAACTGATGACTAAATGACCCGATATTGAATGATCAACAAGTGATTTTTTTTATACATGCAGACATGAGTTCAAAAATGAAGGAAACCAGTGAAATCAATTCCCAGTAATGTTAATGTTTGAATACTTTCATTGGAAGTTGAATCATTACACATAGTTGAAAAAGCTGGTAAAAAAAATCCTTATCTTGTGTTTAATCAATTGTGCCATAAATATAACAATAACAATATTGAAATATTTCCAAAGTTTTTGCTTAAGATGCATTTCCACAAATAAAACATCAATATATAGAAATTTAGTGCATTAGTGGCACAATGCTGTACACATATAAACATTTAACTCTCAAAAATGTAATGATAATTGATGACTAGAGATGGTAAGAATTCTGTCTGATTTTAAGGCTGTGGAAAACAGCTTTAGATAATTGTTTTGAAATTTATAGGTATGTCTAAGATCTGAATGAGCTTTGTCCTGGATATAAAATCTATCTCTTCTAGTTTATAAGAAAAGAGCAGAAAAAAATTCAAACAACAGTTAAAAATATTTGAATTAAATTTATTAAGAAGCACTGCTGGATACTGTGAAATTGTATATTAGAGAAATAATTATTAGCAAAAACAGCTACCAAAAGAAAAGCATAGAAAAATGAAGCTGCTAATACAAGAGATAACCTAAATATTAAGCTAAAACCTGGGACTGTTAAAACCTATGGCAAATTGAACTCTGCTAAAGTACAATTATATACGTTAAATATAGACAGAATAGTACTCTATCAACACTTTTTAAATCAAAACTCTAGAAATTTAGCAACAAAAATGGTGCTAGCTCTGCGATGGCACAAAGCAGTTTCTGCCACCCTCAAAATGGTTACTTCTGGAAAAGCACCACACAGCCTTTGTATAGGAGGGCTGCACAGCAGATTGGCTGCTTCTCCTGGGTGTCTCCCTTAATGACTGCCATGACTTATGGTCATAATTCTGGGAGCAATTGCAGACATAAGTTGAGGGCTGTCTATAATTATTTATGGCCAATAAATAGGCTGGGGCTTCTTGGGATCTGAGAAATACTCTCAAGTTAGCACAGAAAAGTAAATGTATAATGAAAAAGTTGAATTAATTACATTTTAGTATTTATGCAAAACAGGAGCACCCAAGTTAGCACAGAAAAGTAAATGTATAATGAAAAAGTTGAATTAATTACATTTTGGTATTTATGCAAAACAGGAGCACTTTTCTTATTTGTTCCTAGATATTCCTTTTTGTATGCTTGCAATAATGGCTTAGATTTCTTTGTTTATCAGGGGCAGATAATCTCCTGGTGTCAGTTGTAATATTGTTATTAGAACTAATTAGCTTGGCTCTTTTATGCAGGCTAGACAATGTTTTGATGATTGGGGGCTCCATTTAAAATATGGACTGAAGAAGAAGGGCAGGGGTGGGATTCAAATTTGTAACAATTGGTTCTGTGGGCATGGCTTAAAATATGGGGGGGCTCCATTTAAAATATGGCTTAAAATATTGGGGGCTCCATTTAAAATATGGACTGAAGAAGAAGGGCAGGGGTGGGATTCAAATTTGTAATAATCGGTCACCGTGGGCATGGCTTGGTGGTCATGTGACTGGGTGGACATGGCTTGGGGGTCATGTTATTGGCTGGGTGTGACCAACTCAATATCACTCACATCGAGGCATGCATCTCCTCACCTAGCCTCTCATGACTGTGGGGATGCTGCAACAGTCGTAAGTGTGAAACATGGTCATAAGTCACTTTTTTCAGTGCCATTGTAATTTTAAATGGTCATTCCACGCAAGCAAAGTACCAGCAAAGGAGGGAAAAATAACTCCAGAGAAGTTCCTGAGACAGGAAGTCTAGTCCTGCCAAAAATGTAATAAGGGTTAACAGAGAGGCAGTTTCTGTAAGCAACACCAGAATGTTTCCTTCCTGCCTTCCTTACAGGATTAGGCCAGTAATTTCTTCTAACAACCGGTTCTTCGAACTGCTTAGAATGTTAACAACCGGTTCTAGAGAATAGGTGCGAACTGGTAGAAACTCACCCCTGAAGAAGGGGTAAAATGATGTTATTCTGATGCAAATTTCATGCACATAAGCAGAAATATGAGTTTTCATATTTTTTTATTTCAGGAATTTATAGTGAGCAGCTTAAAAAAACCCACCCACATTAGGCCTGTTTAAGAGGTGGTGTCAAACTTGCAGCCCACAGGCCAGATGCATCATGTGCTGACCACGTCCATCCCCGTTTTACTGAAGGGGAAAAAGTTGTGATCTATCAGGTGACGACGTGTCATGGTGAGTTTGATACCCCTGTTATCGGGTTTTTAGTAAGCTTCTCACTTAAAATGGTGAGTATTGATGATGCTAAATTGCAGACATAAACTATACGTATCACCATAACTGATTGCAGAGATAGGTGCATTTGGACACATCTTCGAGGGCCGCAAGAAAGGGTGATTGGGGAGGCTGCCTATGGCCATGGGACCTGGAGTTTTCTCTCTTTTGCTTTACTGCAATCATTAACAAGCTACATGGAAATAAATACAGAATTCACTAGAACCTTCATTGCAATTTATAAATATGTTTAGGGCAGTGTGGGATTCAAATTTTTTTTTACTACCGGTTCTGTGGGCGTGGCTTGGTGGGCCTGGCAGGGGAAGGATACTGTAAAATCTCCCGTCAGAGGTGGTATTTGCCGGTTCTCCGAACTACTCAAAATTTCCGCTACTGGTTCTCCAGAACTGGTCAGAACTTGCTGAATTTATAATATTATATATACATTATTATATATACATTATATACACATTCAGTATATATTCAGTATATTATATATACATTCAGTAGGAAATAAGCCCCACTGAACACAGCAGAAGTTGGTATTTTTTATCTGGTTTCTTTGCTTACAAATCACTGGAATTTTCCCTCCCCCCCATTAACATTCAAAACACTTGATGTGCAATACTCAGCACTTTAACAGCTTCATACAAAATCTGGCATCCCTCTCGCATATCAGTCTGACCCACATTATAATTATTCTCATAGACACTTTTCAAAATCTTTTTTCAGAAAATTGCCTACAGTCTGCCATTCTAGTTAAATGTGTTTCTGAGTGACAGCATATATTTAAAATCTGTAACACATCTGACAACAAGCTCATCTATTCCTTTATGTAAATGAAAATGATTAAATGACTAGCCGTATTTATCAACATAATCAACCACAGAGATATATCCACACCAGTTAGAAATGAAAATAAATCTCTTCCTGTTGTGTACTTATGCATATCTGTCTAGATGAGGACACCACAGACATTTACTAGCAGCAGCAAAATCACACAAGCATCTTAAAAAATATATGCTTAGGCTTCCACTTCATTCTTCCAGAAAACAGATTTTAGCTTCATGCCACTTATAACAAGTGTATTGGCATGCTATTTGCACACCAGATTTTTAACAAGTATATTTGCATGCTATTTCAAATACTGGTATATGTGTATTTACATATATTTAATTGTGACTTACCCATGTCACTAAGAAATAGTCTCATGATTCAAAAGTGCTTCCTCTCCTGCCAGGTTTCCATTTCTGTTTCTACCATATCCAGTTTCCTATATACATCTATCAATTTACCTAATGGTAGATTAATGTTAGTTATGATTAGTGTTAGATATAACCCTATGCTATGGTTTGAGGGACTAGTGTTTTTGATGTAGGGAAAAGGTCTTGTAATGTAACTCTAGACAAGTTATCTATCCCTGTGATTCTAAGCCTCAGCAACTTATGTGTGGATTTCAAATCCCAGAATGGTGGCTGGGGGATTCTAAGATTCTAATAGTTGTAGCAATTGGTAGACATTTTGCAACCTTTCTAGATGTTTCTGAAGGTGTCACCTAAAGAAGAATGATGGTGTCCTGGTCACAATAACAAAGTTACTAAACATTGCAAATATTCAATTTGACCACCAGTTCCATTGGGTATACAATAGACATTTCAGTACCATAAATGGAACAGATTCTATCTTTATGTCAGAATCTGACAGAAACAAAATAGTTTTGTTTTCCCCCAAAATAAGACCCAACTGGAAAATAAGCCCTAACATGATTTTTCAGGATGCTCGTAATATAAGCCCTACGCTAAAAATAAGCCCCAGTTAAGATCATCAGCTTGATTTCATTGAGGGTAATATCAGCATTATGGTTGCCCTTGGGGGGACAGTTCAAAGTCAGGGGGTGCCTTGGGTGCCTGGGACAGAGTGGGGAGGGGGAGTCCTGGATGCTTTGGGGACAGTGGCTTCCCATCCTTCCCAGGGTTATCACAGGTAGGGCAGTGGGCAGGAGGCATGTCCCACAAGTTCAGTGGAGCTGGAGGACAAGGTCCATCCAAAAAGCAGGCAGAGGCAGAGGCAGAGGCATAGGGGGGAAAGCATGGGATCCGGCTGGCTGGATACACTGTGCGACCGCCTGTCCCATCACAGCCATGGGCAAACAAAGACAGACAGTGGGACAGAGTGGGCGGAAGCCATGTAGTGTGTATGGTGAACCATATCATGTGCCTCTCCCCAGGCCTCTGCCTCCGCCTGTTGCTTGGAGGGCCAGCCTGACGGTTGCAGCACTCAGACTCACCTGTGCTACATGGGCTGCACAGCCCCTGAATGCACCAGACAAGGGGCCGGTGGGCTGTGGCTGCTGCCAGACACCACTGGTCCCCGCATGCTTGCTGCCTCCTGTTTTGTAGCAAAAAATGGTCTTATTTTGGGGAAAACATGGTGTATATCTATCAGTTATTGCTCTAATAGGTAACACTCCAAGTTGGGCCAGGGTAAATAGTCTCCTATTAAGGGCACAGAATTTTGAGGAAATAACTAAGGATGGTCTAGGAACAGAAGGCAATTGTGCTATAAAAGGTGTGGGAAATATTGGCTTTATCATTCTGAATATTCCAAATTCTCTTTTTTGGTTCAAGTTTTATCAAGGCTCAAAACAGATAATGCTGGCAAGGAAAGACTGCAGTATGCCAAATCATAATTAATTTGTCTTTTTAGGGTGGAAAAGAACCTGTGTAGCAAGGGTGGAAAAATCACAGAAGTTCCCCAATCGACTTGCTTCTGCCAAAATCTAAAGATAAAGTCTTAATCAAACCCTAAGGAAAATGCAGTCTAGTTCAGTAGTATTAAATTGTTAGAGAGTAAATAAAGGACTTGTAATAAGATTTTTAAAAATAATTTATTTGTTTCTATGATAAATAACTAACCAAATAATAGATATACAACTGAGCATCTTATAGCATCAGAAACAGAACTTTAGCTTTAAAATTGTTTAATGGCTGCTAGGACCTAATTATTTTCAGATTGACCTGTGGGTTGCTTTTTGGGCTTTTACTAGTAAATCTCTTGCTTCAATAGATCAGCTGGTAATGATTTCAAAATGATTAGATATTCAAAGGGTTTATTTATTTACTTAATGCCTTCAGGTCAGTCTTAATTTCTGGGAGTTGTGGAAGGTCTAGACAGTTTTCTTGGCAAGATTTCCAGAACAATTGTTTCTTCCAGCTGTCCTCTTATTATGTTTAGTTTCTAGCAACTGGCTACTGTGCCAGAGGTGGTATTCAGCAGGTTCTGACCAGTTCTGGAGAACTGGTAGCGGAAATTTTGAGTAGTTTGGAGAACCGGCAAATACCACCTCTGACTGGAGATTTTACAGTATCTTTCCCCTGCCACGCCCACCAAACCATGCCCACACAACCGATAGTAAAAAATTTGAATCCCACCACTGTACTATGCAAGGAAAATAGCAGAGCCACTCGCAAAACAGTTGACAAGGATGAGGATTGTGGCAAGCTACCATAATACCTATACTGCAGGAGGGAAAGAAGAGGCACCAAGATCCAGGATCTGGGACTAAGTAGGAGTTCCTTTAATGAGAAACCACTTGCTCTCAGCTAGAGGAAATACTACAAAACTAGTCTATGTCTGAAGGAACAGGAGCCAAGCTATTTATTATATTGTAATGGATGGGTAGGAAACATGTATGGAATGAATGCAAGAAATTTTAGTCAGCTATTTAATGCTTCCCCTTTCTCCATTGATGGCCATGAATCCCTTTTCAGCTTTTGCTCAAACTCTTAACCAACCAGCTTGCTTCCATTGTAAAGATGTGATCACTTTTCCCAAGATTTTTTTGCTTGCATGTCACCCAAATGTTATAGAGGAGTCAGCTTTTTTCTTTCTACAAGATTTCAAGAAATTTTCTGGAATCTTTCCTAGTTCTCTGAAGTGAAGCCTCGCTAAACTGGATTTTTTTGAGCACATTAAACCATCAACAAGTGAACAGGAGAAAATCACGAGAAAAGCATCCATGTAAACTATGCTTGATGAAGCAATCAGGACCTTATTTCAAGTAATACACTCACACAACCTTTTTGCTGCATGCTTCAATCAAAAATTCACTCAGTCGATATACTATCCAAGTCTCTTTTAGCTCATTTTTCTCTCCCCTGCCTTTTTATTCCAGATCACATCTGACTATGTGGTAGATGACTAAAAAGGAATATAATTTCCAAGGAAAAGTTGATGCTTAATATTTGCATATTAAGAAACCGTCTCTTATTCACCTATTCCTCATGCAAACTTTCCTTATCTCAGCAAGTACAGATTTGAAAGTAGGGATTTGCTAAGGCATGTCTTTTGAAGGCAACAGGCAGCTGGGGGCAAGGAAAAGTTGTTGAATTACATCTTCAGTATTCTTCTAACATGCCATTCCAACTGAGGCTTTTCAAAGGAGGTAGTTCAACATATACAGTGTTATTACTTGGAAGCAGAGGTGTCTGCAGGATCTGAGGCTTTGGTCAAAATGCTGAAAGTGGCATCATATTGTAAACTCCACCCTTTTTGCATGCACAAGCATGATACTTTCATCATTTGATATCTCTCCTGCAGAATGTCGATGGGGATTCTCAATCATCCAGTTGTCCCAAAGGAGAACTGAAAAAGCTTCTTGGTCGAGAAACAAAACATCTTCAAGCACAAAGAAAGTCCAGCTGCCTTTTGAAAAAGCACTTTTGGGGCCTTTATAACCTGCAGATATATCTAGTTGGAACAGATCTTGGAGATCATCTTGCCCAATTTATTGCTGGAAACTACTGTTGCAGCATCCTTGATAAATGTCCATCCATAGAAAAGAGAATCAGAAATTTTCCTGGACTTAAAACGTAGTTCTCTAGCTTTGAATCTCTCTTTAGTTCTTTAGTGGCACTGACATTTCACACCCAGAAATTTCTCTCTGGGTGTTTTAGCTCTTTCCCATGCAGGTATCCTAAGTGTAGTTTGTCCATTTCCAGAAATGAATGTTCCAGAACAGAAAGTGGTTTGTAGTGTGCCGGACAATGTCTGGCACATCAGTGGAAGAAACAGAATGTTCTTAGAACTCACAGGTACTGCACATAATTTAGACAAAAAGTATAAAATCATCACTGCCAATCTTGTAAATTGGAGGATGAGAATTGATCTGGCTTGTGACATTAGGACACACACACAACCACCACCACTCCAGGGATAGTATTATTTGATTTGGGAGTTTTCTGTCTCCTCTAATTGATTTTTTATTGGCTATATTTTGCTCTGGCACCTAAACTGCAAAAGCTACTTCAGAGGGAAAATATATGACATGTGCTTTTTTCTCTTCCTAAGATTTTTGACTGGTTAAGTCAAAGAATTTGTTTCCTTTATAACCCTAAATAATATATGGATTTTGTATTAGTATTTTGTATATGCTTACTGGTACTGCACATTCTATTTGCAACAAAACCAGGAAACAGTATGTTATGAGATTCAAGGCTCAAAAGTAAGCACTGGAGTCCAGCAAAAACTATATACAGCTGGCAAATACATTTCAATATTAGGACCAAATTCTACCTATGCCTGCAAAATAAACGCAACATGAAACAGTCTCTATTCCTTTTAAAATAGATAATATTAAAGCTTAGTGACCAGGGCTTAGCTAACCCATGCCTGTGCTTTATACTTATGAGAAAAGATTAAGTTAATCTTCCTAAACTTCCATTAGATTACTTTGCTTCTCTCTGAGTAGGTAAGGTCTTACAATTAGAAATGAAAAGATAATTAATGCTGCATTTAAAAGAGGGGAATAAGAAAATAAATGGACAGCCAAAACAAAATCATGATGCAGCGTAGCTTTCTCAAGATTTATGAGTAATACATTGCTATGAGAAATCCAATGGAAAAATTCTCTATGGTTAATAAGATCTTAAGGAAACATTTAGAAGATAATTTAGCCTTCACGTTGATAAGTGAGACAGGAAGAAGTGCATGAATAGTTAAAATATGCTGATCAACAGCCTACTAGTTTTAAAGTCTAATTTTCCATAAGCTAATTGCACTGTCAGCAAAAGAATATTCCAAAAGATGTACCGAAAGAGCTTTTCACTAATGCCAAAAAAGCAACCAGATGCATTTGCAAAAGGATTTTACTGTAAAGCCGAAAGAAACAGCATTCTAGACTGACAAAGGGAAGATGATAGACATCTGTGTGTTAATTGTGTTACTTTTCAGCAATGTCATCAAGGAATTAGGAAAAATAGATCTAACAGAATACAAGCTTTCTAAAAGAAAGGAGGATAAGAACTGATCATTAGACCATTAGAGCAATAGTAAGGAATAACAATAATAATACCAAATATAAAAGTGACAATTTTTTTTCACCACAGTTGAAATTTGCTCTAATTGAACTAAAATATAATCATCAGCATTTGGAATAATGCCCAGGAGCAGTTATGCTTCAGTGATTTTGCACATTATTCACCCAGCAAATCCAGGTTTCAACATTTGGATAGATATGGGAGGGTAATGCAATATAGTTGCAATCTTTCCTGAAAATAAATCTCTTATCTGCATATAAGGCTCTGGTTTAAATAGACAGGATTTTTCAAAATATTTTCCACTGACTAACAAGTCTAAAATATTTTTAAAAAACCAATCCTTTCCCTACTATTAAACAAACTAGCCAGATAGTCTTGACCATACATAATATAAATATTGAGTACATCAGATGGAATACAAAGAACAAACCAACATCATCCTAATAAAATCAATACATGCCCTTGAAACAAATATGAACTACATGTCCTTTGCAGATTTACAATGTTTTTATTTTTAGGTTTTGATCTTTCAGTCAAGATCAAGACTAATAAGCAGCAAAAATGGAAACAACAGAGGTAATCTATAGATTTTGTTTCTTCTTAAAGCCTGACTAGAACTTCTTTAATGACACAGGCTAAAGTAATAGAACCTTACAAGCCTGATTATGCTTTACCATTCGTCCTTGTTATACACCAGTGAAGTTCCAGAAGGCCTGAAATGAGCCCGTTTCCAGCTGTTTTTGCCCTCCCGAAGGCTCAAAGAAAGCCTCCGGAGCCTGGGGAGGGTGAAAATGCCCCCCCCAGCTGTGGTGCAGGAGGCTGACTAGGCCATGCCCACCATGGCCACACCCACCCAGCAACCAGGCAGAGAACTGGTTGTTAAAATTTTTGAATCCCACCCCTGGTCTTAAGTATATCTTCTAAATTGTTGGTTTTTCGCCCCACCTTGGTATTGTCTGCAAATTTGATGAGTTCCCCTTTTATTCCCTCATCAAAATCATTTATGAAGATGTTGAAGAGACAGGATCTAAGACAGAACTTTGGAGTACCCTACTGCATGATTCCTTCCATGTAGCTGTAGTTCCACTGAGGACTACACAGCCAGTTATGAATCCATGTGGTGATGATGGTGTCTGTCCCACATTTTCCTATCTTACCAGCAGCGACTCATCTGTTGGAAAGGCATGACTTGCTTTGCACTGTCTGTTTCTAATGCTCTCTACTTCATGAGAGAGCTCAAGGGCAAATAGATGTACTATGTGGGCTGTGCCCTGAGTAGATTGACAGAAAGGTACTAGGGAGGCCACATAATTTATGCCTAGGAAGTTGGTTGTGGTCTACTTTGTAAAATGACTTCTTGTATTTTGGGATTTGGCTATTAGAATTGTTTATAATAGAAATACTGTGTATTTTTGTTGATTTTAGAGTAAGAGATTAATGTATGTTATATTTGTATCAGTATTGATGAAAGAGGGAGGTTATTTTTCCCCTTTCCCTTTTTTCTCCATCTTTCTCTTTGCACACCTGAATTTGCAATTTGCTTACCCTTTCTTTTCTCTAACCTCTCATTTTTCCCCTTTTGTATTTTTAACCTACGCTAAAACTTAATTTAATTTTTTTTAAAGAAATATCCTTTATAAGGGACAGAGAATTTGGAAAAGGTTATCTTAGTGTTTTGGACATTGTTGCAAAAGCATTGGGCCAGCTTTCAAGCTAGCTAGGCCATGCTCTTTGGGACAGGCATAAATTATGTGGCCTCCCTAGTACTTTTCTGTCAATCTACTCAGGGCACAGCCCACATAGTACATCTATTTTCCTTTGAGCTCTCTCATTTAAGTAGAGAGCATTAGAAACAGACAGTGCAAAGCAAATCATGCCTTTCCAACAGATGAGTCACTGCATCAGAAATCCAAATTAAATCACCAGGTTGAAGGCATATTTGTGCCCCAACTGCTGAATAAACTTCCAGATTTGCTCATTAATACAATTTTTAAATAGGCATTTCTGCTAACAAACTTGTTACAGTCAAAGTCAGTCCAGGAATATCAATACAAGAGTAAACTAATTACCATTTGCAATGACTCCTAACCACATGAGTTCAAGTAATACAGAAGAATTCAGCCATGGTTATTCTCCACAGGTATTTTGGAACTTTTATTTCTAGCAATACCAAAATTGTCTTTTTCATAACTAGATGACAACTTTGCATCAAAAGTTTTTGGGTATGTAAAATATAAAATCTCGAAATACTGGTGGCTACTGTAGCTGTCATTGTTGCTGCTGCAATGTCATTTATTGATTTATTGAATCGAAAGTCATAATAAGAAAAAGAACTCAACCCAAACGGTTACCATATCTCTAACAGCCCAGGATATTCATTTCATTTTCAGGGTTGCCCTCAACATCATCTGTCCATTTTTAGAAGCAATCAAGCACTTTAGAACAGGGATCTCCAACCTTGGCCACTTTAAGACTTGTGGACTTCAACTCCCAGAGTTCCTCAGCCAGTGAAGCTGGCTGAGGAACTCTGGGAGTTGGTCCACAAGTCTTAAAGTGGCCAAGGTTGGAGACCCCCTGCTTTAGAACCTATCTGATGTTCTTTTTCACTGCTGAAAATAATTTTCTTCATTCTATCGTTAACCTAATCCCCGAGTCTTCCAATACTTTGTACTGTAGTTGTTGTCTGAAACCCTGTGATTGATCTTGGGTTCAGGGACTTACTGACTTTTCTCGATGCTCCTTTCACCTGATGTTCATCCACTGTTTTACTTAGAATCTATGGTCATTGATTTGGCATAGAAAAACTCAGTTTTCAACACTTTGAGATTATTACCTTTTCCATTTGCCAATCCCTCCAGAAAAAGAAAAAAAACCCAGCTTGAAGATAATACCTTATTAAAACCTGTTGATGTTACGAGAGACATGGAGCAAGCAAATACATTCCTGTCCAAGCTGTTGCAGATCTTCTCCAACATAAAGGAAAAATAAAATACTTTGTCAAAACACAAACACCTTCCCCACTATTGAATGTGTGTGTATTTATCTAATTGTACCCAAGCAGACAACAGAAAACAGTCAATAGTGTTTATTCTTTAAATATCTGTAAGTCCATAAGAGCCAGGAGGGGTAATAAGTGAAGCATCTTTCTGGAGAATAGATCTAAAAGGAAAGAAGTCAATACTGCTCTTCAATGAGATTACAGGAACCAAAACAAACCTATTTTTTTCTATGCCTCGAGAGCAAATCTCTCTATCAGAATTGACTTCAGCTACATAAATATTTTTTAACTTCTGAAATTTAAGTCAGTATTGAAATTTAAGAAAATAGTAACTGTTTAAACCAGAGGTCTCCTAATTTGGCAACTTTAAGACTTGTGGACTTCAACTTTCAGAATTCTGGGAG
This sequence comes from Notechis scutatus, assembly GCF_049901735.1. Classification (NCBI taxonomy): domain Eukaryota; kingdom Metazoa; phylum Chordata; class Lepidosauria; order Squamata; family Elapidae; genus Notechis; species Notechis scutatus. The sequence goes on from NC_142014.1 coordinate 52,425,876, forward strand.
TTGAAGTCCACAAATCTTAAAATTGCCAAGTTTTGGGACCCCTGGTTTAAGCCATATAGAATGTCTTGTCTACTGTGGGTATCCAATTACTGCTCTCTTGACAGTGTGGTAAAGGGTAAAGGATTGGGAAACCAGGTTTCAAGTCTACCCTAATAATAGTTTATTACCTACCTCTGGAAATCACAGCTTCAGGAAATACATTTGTTGAAAGTTATTTATTAATTTAATTTAATTGCCACCTATCTTCCTGTGGTGCCACTCTATGTGGCTTACAACAGTAAAATGAAATGAAATGGAAAAAAGATAAATAGAACAGAAGTAAAACAATAGAACATTAAAATAAACAATGAAAAAGAGCACAATGAGAACACATCCCTATGATAAAAATGTTGGGTTTGAATGTTAGTCTCCTACAAACATAAGTAATGCAGACCACTTTAATAATACTGTACTATTTAATGATATAGAACCTTGTCATTTATCTAAGATCTCATGCTGTATGCAGGGTGATTCTTATGTTCCCTGGTTTCGAATAATTAGAAACAAAAGATGTTCAATATGTATAATTCCTTCAGTTAAGGACTTTGATGATAAAACTCAATTCACAAGGAGTCATATATCAAACAATAATCTACAATAGCTTATTCAAAATATATTCCCCCACAATACATGATAAGCATGTATCTTAATTATAGCCTCTCATCCTACCTCTGTTACTTATGATCATGAAGTATAAGTTAGAATAAACATTATTTAAGATTTAAAATAAAATGAGAAAATTATCCCAACTGAAAGGGATAATTTGCAGTGACTCCAAAGTTCAACCAGATCAAATCAGATCAAATCAACAGATTTAACAGATAATCAGAGTTGGAAGGGACCTTGTAGGTCATCTAGTCCAACCCCCTGCCCAAGCGGGAGACCCTACACCATTTCTGACAAATGGCAGTCCAATCTCTTCTTGAAAGTCTCAAGTGATGGCGCTCCCACAACTTCCGAGGGCAAGCTGTTCCATTGGTTGATTGTTCTCACTGTCAGAAAGTTTCTCCTTATTTCCAGGTTAAATCTCTCCTTGTTCAGTTTCCATTATTCCTTGTCTAGCCTACAGTCGCTTTAGAAAATAGCTTGACCCCTTCCTCTCTGTGGCAGCCCCTCAAATCAAATCTTTATTGTGGTCATAGAATAGTTCAACCAGAACATAATCAGGGTAAGAGCCTTTTTATGAGAAAAATAGGTATTCATTGATCATGAAGCCTGTACATCGTACCTGTTAGGCCTATGGGTTACCAGCCAAGGACAATGCAAACTTACATTAAAAAAACAAAGTTATAAAGATACTTCAATCTAAATCAAAAGAGTCTCCAAAGAAACAGATAACAAACATATGCCAGCTATCCAAGAACAAAATGTTATGACCAAGAGTAAAAAGCAAGATTAAGATATCATATAACTGAGTAAAGAGGAACAAAGACATTCTGTAACAAGGGCCATATGCTGCACTAGTACCAAATAGGCTGTTTTTGGTTTGGGAATCTGTTTGCCTTGATGGCAATATGCATTCTCTAATTCAATGGTTAATGATAGAATGGGGGAATCTATTTCCTGAAATGCCTAATTTCTAGAAGACAGGCAGGGTACTTGACAAGCAGAAATCCAGAGCACATTTTATATATAGGATCCTAACCTTTGAATATTTTGTTTCTGCTGTGCCTATACCCAAGGGTGAGAAGTGTCTAGACAATATTTGAATTCTCTTCTGTCGGAAGTTGAATAGCAATATCCTTGAGACCCCTGAAAGATAAGTCATCTATTAAGCTTTTGCTAGGTATCATGAAAAAAGTTTGATTTTGATTACAGGCCAGATAATTCCACAATTATTCCCATACCTTTCAGGTGTAGAAGACATAGCATCAGTCCTTGGAACAGGCACCTGGGAAGGTGCCATGGGTGTTTAATTATAACAGATAGGAGTATCACAACTTAATTAATTAATTTCTGTGACGGGGTTAGAATTATTTTAGTATCTAGCAGTTTTACTGTATTTCATGGAGTATCCTGCAGAGGATCAGAAATGGTAAAAATATATTGGAAATTAACAAGAGGACTCCAAAGCCAGGGGATGCCCTTTAGCTCTGCTGTTTTAAAAGCAAGAAGAGCACTTAGTGCTTTTAAGTTATCTATTATTTGTATCTATGAAGAGTTCAACTCTTTCCTTTACTTATTGGGAAACCTCTGAAACATATGATGTCTGAACAAATGCAAGATCAGTTAAAATGTCGTGAAATTAAGCAGATCTTGATGAACTCCATTGCTACGGACAAGAGATGAGTCAGCTTGCATGTAGAATCTGTGGGATATGAACCTTTATGTTGGTCTATAACCATAATAAAGATCTGGTTTTATTTGGACCCTACTTAATGATTTATAATGTGCTCTTGTAGGAATGTTGCGTGATCCTTGATGAGGGGAATAGAGGCAAAATACATTGTCTTCAGTTCCAATAGAACAATAGAGAAGGAATCTTCACATTGGGGCTATTTTCTCTGGATCAACCAATTTTGAAAATGAATGATTCAGCCTGATAGGCTAATCTCCGAAATAACTCCAATTCTCTCATCTTTGGAAAAGACGAAATTAAATCAAAAACTGCACAGGGACAGTCTCACTTCCTCTGATAGACTCACCCAGAAATGGGTTCTGTTGACTGTTAATGGTTGGAATCAGGAATAGGAATAATCAAAATTAAAATGCACCAATGAAGGCATATGAAAGTTCCAGAGGAACTGCCCTGAATTTAAACTGATTATTATTTGCAAACGAACCTGGGATATTTCCGGTGGAATGTTTGTTGGGCCTCTGATAGCATGGAAGAGCGGGCTGCTTAGAAAAATTGCAGGCTGTTTTCCTCACCTCCCATTTGAGCCTTTTTCCCAGTGTTAGCATGGAAGTGTTGCTGATAAAATTGCAATCTTGAAATAGGTGTGGGAGGAGAATGGAGGAAAAGTGTGTTTTGGAAGCTGTGCAGTCACCAGCAAATAGAGAAGCCAAATAAAAGATGTTTTTCTTTCAAAGAGAGTGGATGGTCCAGAGGAAAAAGAGGTATAGTGGCACAGCAAAGCACAATGTGAAAAGGTGCAAGCCATTTTCTTGGCCATTAACACAGAAGGGGAAAAAAGCAGAAGAAATCTCAGAAAGAGCATTAAGGCAGAAGGCAGAATAGTATTTATAAGAAGAAGAAACCTACCTAGTAATATTGTGGGGTGTAGTATACTAATAATAAGAAAAATATTATAATATTAATAGAATAGTTATACCACAGAGTAGCATAAAAGAAATACTATAATAATAATAATTGAATACTAGTATAATGGAATATGTACTAATACTCAATTGCTCTTACAACAGACAATAAGTTTAAAAGCTAATTTAGTGTAGTGGTTAAGGCAAAGATAGAAACCAGGAGATTGTTGGCTGTAGTCTCATCTTAGGCACAAAGCCAGCTGGGTGACCTTGTGTTAATCACTTTTTCTCAGTCCTGGGAAGGAGACAATAGCAAACCATTTCTCAAAAACATTATCAAGAAAACTGCAGAGACTTGTCCAGCCTCTGAGAATTAGACATGTCCGAACAGAAGAAAATATAATATATAATAATTGTGATAGTAATGCTTGGCATAATAAAAAGAGCAATAAAATGGAATAAAAAATAAGATAGAAACAACAGAAAGGACTTACATTTCACATTACATTTTATGTCTTGTTTTTTTCTTAAATAAATCACCTCCTAGCCCTTATAGGGAAATATTTTTTTAAAAACCACCTGCTCAGGGTCCAGTGCTTTTGTGGCTGTTTTGAATCTGGGCCAATCTAACTGGACATACTTTTAAAAAACATGACAAATCAGTCCATGAAAGTCAACTGGAAGTATGGTTACTGTACCCACCCCAAGCTTTCCATCCTGAAATTGCAGTGTGATAAACAGATTGAGGGACTGGAGATTCAGAACAATCTTCAGACTCCATTGTCCCAAAATGTGGTTTTTCAAAAAACAACTGAACTTTCTTCAGTTCAGAACTGAAGAAGCTTCCTGGATGAGAAGCAAAACGTCTTCTAGGAAAAATAAAGAAAGTCCAGTTGCCTTTTGAAAAAGCACTTTTGGGACAACCGTTACCTTCTCAGTCCTAGATGACTGAGAATCTCCATAGACATTTCCATATTCAGCCTCCATCCTTCTTTGGAAAGATAAAAAATCATGGCATCTTAAAATTGGAAGAGATCATTTAAACCATCAAGTCCAACTCCTTCCTCAGTCCTGGAATACAAACTAAAGCACATGCACAAATGACTGTCTAATATCTGCTTGACAAATTCCAGTGGAAGAGGAAAGCAACTTCCTCTCTGACATTGGCAACTCTCCCAGTAACCCCTTATCCTATTCATCAGCTGTTCCTGGTGAGCTGAGGTGCCTTCTCCATCAGAGTGGTGTAACAGCAATAATTCAGGAGAGTTATGATATTTTCTTTTTGAGTCCGTTCCAGAGTTTGCGGAGACACTTAATATTTTTCTAGAAGCATAGCCAAGACCAAGGGTGTTTTTCTCTCAGAAGGCAAAAAGTAAATGTTTCTGCCCTATCCTATTACTGAAATGTTTGTTTGGTCTACCTTCCTAGTGACTGGAAATAAACTACTCACAAGTTCCATACAATCAAAATTAAGAGGGAGGGAGGGAGGGAGAGAGAGAAAGAGAGCGCTCTGAAACACAGCTGAAATCGTGTGATCACAGAGATCCAATAGTGCTTTGGAACTGGCACAGAGCCCTTGTATGGACACAGTAGTCTTCTGAGCTATTACTTGTAAGTTGTTACTCTTATTTACTACCTTCACTAGTGCCTAATTCTGGATTTCTAGGACCAGAGCCACTCCTTGCGATAGATTAGTTGCCTTGCACACTGATTTTTTTCCTCAGTGCCTTGCAAATCCAAAATGCTTTACCCTGAGAAATAAGAAAGATCTGAGATTCAAATTTGTTTCTGTACATATTATAATTTTAGTTACCGGTTTTCTTGAAGTTATTTTGGCACTGGCTGGTGGGAACCACAACTTTCAGGACTTTCTGGTCTTGAGGCCAGTGGATTTGATGGTTAAGCAAAAAATGAAAAGCATGCAGAAAAGGCACACTGGCCCTTTCATTCATGGATCTTTATCACCTCTTGGAGATTTGAACCCAAGCCTTTCCAGTCATTTATAAACATTAAAACAACACACTGCCTCTAGCATTAACACTGAAATAAAAACACCCCAAAAGATAGTAAGTAGAAGATTCAAACACATGTTAACAAACAAAAATTCATAGCAGAATACCTTATGCCACCAGACTCGAAATTCTAGACCTAGAAAACCTAGAACTACGCCGCCTTCGGTCCGATCTAATTATACTATATAAAATCATACATTGCAATGTCCTACCTGTCAATGAATACTTCAACTTCAACCATAATAACACTAGAGCAAACAATAGATACAAACTCAAGGTTAATCGCACCAAACTTAATTGCAGGAAATATGACTTCAGCAACAGAGCGGTCAATGTCTGGAATACTCTACCTGACTCTGTGGTTTCTTCCCCACAACCCCAAAAACTTTAACCTTAGACTGTCTACTATTGACCTCACCCCTTTCCTAAGTGGTCTGTAGGGGGCGTGCATAAGCGCACCAACATGCCTACCGTCGCTGTCCTATTGTTTCTTTTTTTCTTGTTCGTATCCATTTCATGTGTTTATTACCATGTTTATACTTATACCTGTTGTCTAATAATTGTTTGACAAAATAAAAAAATAAAAATAAAAAAAGAAATCTAGCTTTTAATTTCTTTACTGAAACAACTAGGACCATTGAATTTTCCTGGGAAGATTAAAACTTTTTGGTCCATGCACTACAAATGAAGCACATTTCCATATTTGATCCAACCCATTTCTATATGTATGCCACAGGGAGATGTATTTTTTTCCTTCAGAAATATATAGGGAAAAATTGTTCATTAAAATATACAGCACTCATCATGTTGCTAGGAAATAGAAATAAAGAGGGAGATATGTTTTGTTCTTGTTATGGAAGAAGAAGAATGGAAACAGCCAAAAAAACAGCCTGATTACTGGCAAGAGACCAATTTTCAGCTATAGACTAACTAATATGGCCATTTATTTTATTGTTAAGTATTCAAAGTTAACAGTACGTATTTAAAGAGTTATTACATTAGAACAAAGGGGAAAAAATCCTCAATCTTCAGTAGTGATCTATATCCACCAGTGCTGGTAAAAAACAAGCAGAAGGATTAATTTGTCTACCCCACCCCACCCCACCCCACCCCCCAAAAAGGTTAACAAAACTGTCCAAACTTTTCTTATAACAAGGCTCTCATATCAAAGCACAAATAAAGACTAAAGCCTAAAAGTACCTCTGGAAGACAAAACGTTGACAATGGCTGAAACAAACCTAGTACTTTAATAGATAATGCAATTACAGTTCACAGCTGATAAGAGTTGTTTAGCTCAGGGGTCCCCAACCACCGGCCGCGGACCGGTGCCGGGCCGTGGAGCACTCTTTACCAGGCCGCAAAGAAAAAAAATAAAAAAAATGGCGGCTTTCTTCGCCTTCGGTGAATGCTGCTGGGATCGGGGATCAAGGACACAAATGAAAGAAGGGGAGGGAGGAAGCAACCGAAGCCTGTCCTGCTCTCTGGCTCAGCTCTCTCAGTCGCTCTGTTGCTCCTCCACCAGCACAGGAAGAAACTGCTTCAAAGAAGCCGGGGGTGGCTTTTCCTGTCGCCGCAGCTTCCCGAAGCACCCGTTCCCCCCCCGCCCGCCCGCTCGCTCGCGGTTCAATCCACAGTGCTCCGTTCTGCCTGCCTGCCTGTCTGGTTGTTTGGGAGCAGCTTCGGCTGAGAATAATAACTATTCGCCTCTTTTTATCAGCCGAAGCTGCTCGAAGCGAAGAAGGCAGGCAGGCAGGCAGGTAGAACGGAGCACTGTGGATTGAACCGCGAGCGGGCGGGCGGGCGGGGGGGGTGAAACGGGCGCTTCGGGAAGCTGTGGCGACAGGAAAAGCCACCCCCCACCCCGGCTTCTTTGAAGCAGTTTCTTCCTGGGCTGCTGTAGGAGCGATAGAGTGACTGAGAGAGGAACGAGGCAGACACCTGAGGGAGGGAGGGAGGCAGACACCTGAGGGATGGGGCTGAGGGAGGCAGGGCCGAGCGCTCCCTGAACTTGGTGGTTTGCTGGCAGACGTTTTATTACCCGACTAGGTAACAACATCAGATGTTACCTAGTCAGGTAATGAAGCGTCTGCAAGCAATTACCAAACTCGGATTCCCTCCCCCCGGTCCTTGAAAAATGTTTCTGCTTGAAACCGGTCCCTGGTACAAAAAGGTTGGGGACCACTGGTTTAGCTGACATACACAGCTAGAGTTGGAGAATGGATAGGCCAGTGGAAAAAGTAACCAGCATTTTTCTTAGATGCTGAAAATGTCCTATGTTACAAAAGAAGGAGAAAAGTCCTTGAGTCTTTAAGGGAAAGTTGAACAGAAAAAGAGACATACTTCATGCCATCGTTAAATAAATTAGCATTAAGACTGTAAGAAGAGAAATAAATTACTAACCCTAACTATGGCCTAGTTTATAGTTGAAAGAAAAGTGAGATAGAAATGAGGCAAGAAAACACAGAAATGATAAATATGGACTGCACAATTCAGCCGTAGGCAAAGAATTATGTTTTGGGATTCTCCCTTACATTAAAACAAAATATTTATGAAAATATAGAAAACAAGACAAATAAAAGAACTTTTATCTTATATGCGCACTTTTTTGCAAGTATCCTTTTATGCAAATGACCATTCAAAAAGACCAATTCTATATCAGACCTTTACTATCTCAATATTCCCCCAATTCATTATTTAACTTACTGTCTATTGATGAATTTATATATTCGCACTTCTATATATTCCTGGTCAATTGGTTCAGGGATCCATATATTCTGTTTTCAATCTGTAATCTAGGAATAAAAGACTGGTATCCTGCAAATATTTGGATGACAATTCACATAATCCCTTACTATTGTCCTTACTACTGAAGCTGATGGTGTTTCAAGTTTAAATATGTGTAGATTTTGCCAGTCCTTGGTCTACCTATAGGTAGCCCTTGCTTAACAACAATAATTGGAATAGAATTGCCATTGCTAAGTAATGTAGTATAAAGCACAACATCATGTGACAATGTCACTTAGCAACAGTAGTTCTAGCAGGGTCTGTCGTTAAGCAAGGTCTATGTCAGTTAAGCAAGGATCTCATATGATCATAACTTCTGACTTGTTGCTGGCATCCCCATCAATTTTGTAAGAAGCTGGCAGGGAAAGTCACAAATTGCAGTCATGTGACCATGGGACATTGCCATGATCAGAAATCTGGGTCAGTTGCTAAGTACTTGAATTGTTATCACATGACCCATGAAAGTGCTGCAACAGCCAGGACTTTGAGAACCAGTCATAAGTACCACTTGTTCAGTGCTGTTGCAAGTTTGAATGGTCATTGAATAAGTGATTGTTAAATAAGGGCCACCTGTAGATGCTTCTGAGAAAAAGTATAACAAAAGATTTTTTAGGCACAACCCATCATTCTCTGTATCAGCTTTAGTAGTTGCCATGTAGTTCTCTTCTAGAATATGATCAGGTCATGAGCATGATGGACAAATACAGCTGCTGAATTTTAAATTAGAGATCATTTTTTAAAAGGCATAACTAGAAAAGCAAAGCAGAATAAAATAGATTCCAGCAATAAGAAAAATTAAGAATTGCATTACATTAGATTATTTGAATCCTGCTAGAACTGATATGAATTGTGAATGTCAGACATTCTGATTTAGGGATATAATTGATACAATATATAAACCCTAGATAACTACCATGTTTCCTCAAAACTAAGACCCAGATTTATTTTCTTTTGGGCCCCAAAATAAGCACTAGGGCTTATTTTCAGGGAACCATGATTTCAGAGTGATCGGCTGGAAGGAAGAACCACAAACCCTGGCACTAGATGCAGCTTCAGAGGATGCTTTGAAACAGCACAGCAATCCAGGGCTGGAAGGGACCTCAGAGGTCATGTAGTCAAACCACCTATCTCCAGCAGGAGACATCTGGGTTATTTTGGTGCCTCACCCAGTCGCATGACCACCAAGCCATGCCCACCCAGTCACATGACCACCAAGCCACAAACAAAGAACCAGTTGTTAAAAGTATGAATCCCACCTCTGCCCCGGGCCTTTGCCTCTGTCTGCTGTCGATGTCGCTGGGTGAAGATGAGCTTCCTGCAATTGGCTGCTTCTCTAGGTCACTGCCATTTGGCTTTCCCATGGCCCGCATGGCGCATCTGGATCGCCTGCCTCCCCCGCGCCTCTGCTTCCGTCTGCTGCTTGCACAGATACTCAACTCACTTGTGCTCTGTAGGCAGTGGCTGCTGCCGTCACTGTGGTCCACACTTGCTCACCGCCTTCTATGATGGCCATGCCCACTCTCTTCACTAGGACTTATTTTGGGGGTAGGTCCTATTTTGGGAAACTATGGTTATGTACTTTCTGAATCAGTAGCAGGCATAGGGCAAAATGCTGGACTATCCCATCAACCGAAGAGCAATCATTTCAGTCACTATCCCAGCTCACATCTTTAATTGTTTGGGAACATTAGGGTTAAGGTTCAATGACTGTAGAAGGCTAGGAAAATCTTGATCACTCAATCCATTTCTGCCCTCTTTAATTTGCTCCCCCTCTCCATGCTCAAATGAGTGAAAACTACACACAGGGAGAGAGACTGCCTAGAGAAGGCCCATTTTCACCTCGTTTCCATTCTACGCTTCAATTTGTCTTTGGCAACTAGAGAGATGGTTATTTTTGCATGACATATGCCATTTGGGGATCAATTAGGAGCTAATTCTCACTTCAGCATTTCCAGTGTCTGAGTTCATGTGGCACATTGAGTGTTCAAATAATCCAATTAAACATGTCTTATGAACAGAGCCAATACATCAGACAGAAAATCAGGCAGTTGCTAATATAAAAAGATATGAAACTATCATTTTGACAGCATTAGTCCTTTTATATCCAGTTCTTTGAATCACAGTCGGGGGGGGAGGGCGGATCCAGGGAAAAAAAATGATTCAAATTAAAGATAAGAAACAAAAAAACTGATGGAATAGAGATTCCATGAATCCAGCTTTTTCAATTGTTAGGGGAGATTGTAACATATTCAAAATGTTGAAATGTTTCCAATTCCTTCACAGTTTTATTTGGCATACCCAGTGCTGCAAGATAATAATAATAAAAAACAGATTAAACATTTAAAAAGTGCTTCTCTCTTATTCCCTTGCCTGAAAAAGATAGCAAATGTCTATGGACAAATACAGCTGCTGAATTTTAAATTAGAGATACACTAATAATCATGATTTTTTTTTAAAAAAAAAACAAGTTTTATTAAAAGTTTCAACAACAAACAAATCATTACATATTAAATCTTTCCCTGTCTTTCTACAATAATTTCCCCAATATTCTCATAAAACACAAACAAACACAAACAAACATAAAAAAATCTTTTAGTAAAGTACCTTGGCCCCAGTTACCTCTCTTTGCATGGGCTAAAATAATAGCGCATATCACTCTTCACAATTCTATCTTATTTAATCCATCTTAATTAAATCATTAAATTTGTATCTTTTGCCCATTCATTATCCTCTATCTCTTCTTATAATAAAAAAATTTCTCCTGAAATCACTAATCAGAGTATGATGCCTTTCTATCCTCCCCTAAGTTAGTAAAATTAACATTCAACATAACAAATACCCAATTTGGTTCTGCTTGGTACATTCTATCCACCAAAAATGTTTAAATACATTGTATCCTCCTTTCCTTCGATATTTTATTACATTTTAAAAATCAATCATTATTAAAAACTTCAACATTTTAATTTCTTATTAAATCTTAAACCATTCTAATTTACTATTTCAAATATAAATGTTACAATACCATCTTCTGTACCTTAGCAGAATCTTTCTTACAGAAATTTATATTTCATCCTTTGTCTCTAAAAAAATCCCTCTTCTCCCATCCAATTTTAAAGCTTTGAGGCTTTTCTCCGCCTTTCCCCTTTCTTTCTTCCCCCACCAAATCTTCCTACCCCCTTCTTCTTCTAACCTCTGCCTTGCTGGGATCCCTTCTCTGTTGTGTTCCCTTTTTCTCTTGTTTGTTATCATTATATTTACTTTGCATCATATTTTTCTCTTTCTCAAATGTTTTTTTAGATCTTAAGTCCTTCATTTTCCTTGCTCTCTTCCTTCCTTCTTCCTTAGATAAGTTTTGGGATTCAATGAAGATGGCGTCTTCGTCTCTTCCTTGTTGTTCTTCTTCCGTTTCCATCTGTTCCATTGTCTGTTGGTAATTGACCAGCGCCATTTCTAGAAATAGAAAAGCTTTTTCCATGCCATCTTTGCAGGCTGCTTTTATTTGCTCATATTCATCCCTCAGGTCTTCAAAAAGGAAAGCCATTATAAATAAATCTTTTCTTTTCTTTATTCCTCTTTCTTCTTACACCAACCAAATATTCGAGAGAAAGGCAAAACAATCCCAAAATCCACAATCCTCAATAAATCCAAGCAAGCCAAAATTCCCCCTTCCTCTTCCAGGGGTGGTATCAAACAAATTAAAAAAAAAAAAAAAAGAGTCCAAATCTATATTTTAAAGCCTCATTAAGATTATATTTCTGTCCTCAAGTCTTCAAGGCATCTCCTCCAACAAGATCCAAATTTATATATTTTCTTTATCCTCTCCCTTCCGGCTTAATTCCGTGGGAGGAGAGTAAACTTTCCTTTCAGCACCTCAAAATAGCCGCTTTTTTTTCTCTTGTGGAAAAAATCATCAAAAAACCATCTTTTCCAGGAATTAAATTAGATAAATCTCAAAGCCCTGGGTCGACCAAGAAGAACTTTCACTTTCAATAACTTTCTCTTCTTCCTCCTGCGCATACTTGCCCGGCTGTCAACTTCTTTGTGGCGGCCATTGCGGACCGCCGCTGCACCGTCCTGGTAAAGGGGTTCTGCCGGCCAGGGAGGGTCTGCAACACCCCAAACCCTTCCTCCGGATCCCCTTACCTTCAGCTACCCCTGCAGGGCAGCCTTGCTCCGCACCCGTCCGGGTCGGAGCCCCAAACGGCTAGCGCGGCAGGGATCGCGCAGCTCGCGAATCCCTACCTCGCTGAAGCCGACAAACCGGAAACCGCCAAATTAGAGATCATTTTTAAAAGGCATAACTAGAAAAGCAAAGCAGAATAAAATAGATTCCAGCAATAAGAAAAATTAAGAATTGCATTACATTAGATTATTTGAATCCTGCTAGAACTGATATGAATTGTGAATGTCAGACATTCTGATTTAGGGATATAATTGATACAATATATAAACCCTAGATAACTACCATGTTTCCTCAAAACTAAGACCCAGACTTATTTTCTTTTGGGCCCCAAAATAAGCACTAGGGCTTATTTTCAGGGAACCATGATTTCAGAGTGATCGGCTGGAAGGAAGAACCACAAACCCTGGCACTAGATGCAGCTTCAGAGGATGCTTTGAAACAGCACAGCAATCCAGGGCTGGAAGGGACCTCAGAGGTCATGTAGTCAAACCACCTATCTCCAGCAGGAGACATCTGGGTTATTTTGGTGCCTCACCCAGTCACATGACCACCAAGCCATGCCCACCCAGTCACATGACCACCAAGCCACAAACAAAGAACCAGTTGTTAAAAAGTATGAATCCCACCTCTGCCCCCGGGCCTTTGCCTCTGTCTGCTGTCGATGTCGCTGGGTGAAGATGAGCTTCCTGCAATTGGCTGCTTCTCTAGGTCACTGCCATTTGGCTTTCCCATGGCCCGCATGGCGCATCTGGATCGCCTGCCTCCCCCCGCGCCTCTGCTTCCGTCTGCTGCTTGCACAGATACTCAACTCACTTGTGCTCTGTAGGCAGTGGCTGCTGCCCGTCACTGTTGGTCCACACTTGCTCACCGCCTTCTATGATGGCCATGCCCACTCTCTTCACTAGGACTTATTTTGGGGGTAGGTCCTATTTTGGGGGAAATATGGTTATGTACTTTCTGAATCAGTAGCAGGCATAGGGCAAAATGCTGGACTATCCGCATCAACCGAAGAGCAATCATTTCAGTCACTATCCCAGCTCACATCTTTAATTGTTTGGGAACATTAGGGTTAAGGTTCAATGACTGTAGAAGGCTAGGGAAAATCTTGATCACTCAATCCATTTTCTGCCCTCTTTAATTTGCTCCCCTCTCCATGCTCAAATGAGTGAAAACTACACACAGGGAGAGAGACTGCCTAGAGAAGGCCCATTTTCACCTCGTTTCCATTCTACGCTTCAATTTGTCTTTGGCAACTAGAGAGATGGTTATTTTTGCATGACATATGCCATTTGGGGATCAATTAGGAGCTAATTCTCACTTCAGCATTTCCAGTGTCTGAGTTCATGTGGCACATTGAGTGTTCAAATAATCCAATTAAACATGTCTTATGAACAGAGCCAATACATCAGACAGAAAATCAGGCAGTTGCTAATATAAAAAGATATGAAACTATCATTTTGACAGCATTAGTCCTTTTATATCCAGTTCTTTGAATCACAGTCGGGGGGGGGGGCGGATCCAGGGGAAAAAATGATTCAAATTAAAGATAAGAAACAAAAAAAACTGATGGAATAGAGATTCCATGAATCCAGCTTTTTCAATTGTTAGGGGAGATTGTAACATATTCAAAATGTTGAAATGTTTCCAATTTCCTTCACAGTTTTATTTGGCATACCCAGTGCTGCAAGATAATAATAATAAAAAACAGATTAAACATTTAAAAAGTGCTTCTCTCTTATTCCCTTGCCTGAAAAAGATAGCAAACAGCAGTCTATAGCCTCCACACTTCTATTCTCTCCACTGATAATCCTTTCTAGCGCGTAACAGGTCCACATTTGAGGAAAATGAATTTCCAGGGAGAGGGTGTACATGTTTGCAATCTGGCCACTTTCCAAGAGTTTAAGCATTAAGAATCAGGCAATTTAAAAATTGCCATACACTAATAATCATAGGCTCAAATTTGCTGCAAGCTCAGTTCATGTCAACTGAGAAAAGGAATGCAGGAAACTACCTTATTTAATTAGATCATTATTTCATCTAATGCCATAATCTCTACGTGCCAATCTAAAGTCCATCATACATACACTGCTCAAAAAAAAATAAAGGGAACACTTAAACAACACAATGTAACTCCAAGGCAATCATACTTCTGTGAAATCATACTGTCCACTTAGGTAGCAACACTGATTGACAATCAATTTCACATGCTGTTGTGCAAATGAATAAACAACAAGTGGAAAGCAAGACATCCCCAATAAAGGAGTGGTTCTGCAGGTGGTGACCACAGACGACTTCTCAGTTCCTATGCTTTCTGGCTGATGGTTTGGTCACTTTTGAATGCTGGTGGTGCTTTCACTCTAGTGGTAGCATGAGACGGAGTCTACAACCCACACAAGTGGCTCAGGTAGTGCAACTCATCCAGGATGGCACATCAATGCGAGCTGTGGCAAGAAGGTTTGCTGTATCTGTCAGTGTAGTGTCCAGAGCATGGAGGCACTACCAGGAGACAGGCCAGTACATCCGGAGACATGGAGGAGGCAGTAGGAGGGCAACAACCCAGCATCAGGACCGCTACCTCTGCCTTTGTGCAAGGAGGGATAGGAGGAGCACTGCCAGAGGCCTGCAAAATGACCTCCAGTGGGCCATTGTGCATGTGGCTGCTCAAACGGTCAGAAACAGACTCCATGAGGGTGGTATGAGGGCCCAACATCCACAGGTGGGGGTTGTGCTTACAGCCCAACACCGTGCAGGACGTTTGGCATTTGCCAGAGAACACCAAGATTGGCAAATTTGCCACTAGCACCCTGTGCTCTTCACAGATGAAAGCAGGTTCACACTGAGCACATGTGACAGATGTGACAGGGTCTGGAGACGCCGTGGAGAACGTTCTGCTGCCTGCAACATTCTCCAGCATGACCAGTTTGGCAGTGGATCAATAATGGTGTGGGGTGGCATTTCTTTAGAGGGCCACACAGCCTTCCATGTGCTTGCCAGAGGGAGCCTGACTGCCATTAGGTACCGAGATGAGATCCACAGACCCCTTGTGAGACCATATGCTGGTGCGGTTGGCCCTGGGTTCCTCCTAATGCACGACAATGCTAGACCTCATGTGGCTGGAGTGTGTCAGCAGTTCCTGCAAAATGAAGGCATTGATGCTATGGACTGGCCCGCCCGTTCCCCAGACCTGAATCCAATTGAGCACATCTGGGACATCATGTCTCGCTCCATCCACCAACGCCACGTTGTACCACAGACTGTCCAGGAATTGGGGGATGCTTTAGTCCAGGTGTGGGAGGAGATCCCTCAGGAGACCATCCACCACCTCATCAGGAGCATGCCCAGGCATTGTAGGGAGGTCATACAGGCACGTGGAGGCCACACACACTACTGAGCCTCATTTTGACTTGTTTTAAGGACATTACATCAAAGTTGGATCAGCCTGTAGTGTTTTTTTCCGCTTTAATGTTGAGTGTAACTTCAAATCCAGACCTCCATGGGTTGCTAAATTTGATTTCCATTGATAATTTTTGTGTGATGTTGTTGTCAGCACATTCAACTATGTAATGAACAAAGTATTTAATAAGAATATTTCATTCATTCAGTTCTAGGATGTCTTATTTTTGTGTTCCCTTTATTTTTTTGAGCAGTGTATTTTCTATGTAATCCAGTTGAAAAAGATTGTGGCATACCAGCACTGAGAACCACTGAACAATTTTGAGGAATGAAAAAATAAAGAAAGCCTTGTCCCCTATCATAGAAGATCACAGTGATCTCACTCTCAGTCTTTTCATAAACCCACGTGAGAACATGTGCTTTTAAAAATTCTTACTTCAGATCATATCAGCTTTTTGCAAAAATTGCAAAAATCTCACAGGATTGGATAATGTTAAACTGTCACGCTTCTGCATTTAAAAAAACATATGGTATAATCTAACTTTGGTGACATTGGATGCCTGATAATTACTGCCCAGCAAAAGGTTTCCAAAATATGATAGGAGTCTTACCAATATTGCATAGAGATATTTTCCATGCATGCACTCTATTACTTACAACTGTGGATATGCCATTTCTTCATTAGCTGAGTAGTTTACATTAGTCAAATTATTAAACTCTTTATAAATTGCTTTCCTCTGAAAATTGTTTTCCCTACTAAACAATTCACCAAGTCTCAAAAACATGTCTTAAATAGAAAGCTACCATGGGGTGGGAATGGAAGTATACAGAAATCTTCTATTTCTTGATGCCAGAGACACCGGACAACAAATATTCTCTTCCTAAACACTTTTGAGTGTATCTTACAGATTTTTGGCTACTAATCATGAAAATAATCTGTAATTTAACCTATCACAAACTGTTTTATATAAAGCTTCTGTTTTTTGCAATCTACACTCTTCAGTACCTATTGGCTAAGGAAGAAACCTACAAAAACATGAAACTGTTGTTGAAGCACATCCACTATACCAAGTACAATTAGAACCTATGTGGAGAACTAAAAGTAGGGGCTCTGCTACTTGGAATGCAGCTCAGATATACCAAGTACTTTTGTTACATATGTGAATGGGACAGCCTTGCAAGAGTTGCATTACATTAGAAAGAAATAGCCTCTCCAAAAGAATTTGGTTCCAAGACAGAAACACATGGCATTGGTTGACCCAACAAAGACATTTTTTCCTTCACATCGTATAAAATTCAGACTGATGAAAATTTTTGTGAAAGTGATGAACAAGGAAAGTGGAGGTTTTCATTATTTGAAGCAGATGTTTCCAAGAATAACCAATGGCAAGTGAAGGGATGCGTTTTTGTTGGTCCACAGATTAGATATGTCATCAATGATAAGCGGTTCAAAAACCTGTTAGTGGGGCCAGAGAAAATCACTTGGAAAGCATACAGGGATGCTGCTGAGAATTTTCTTGGCAATAACAGAGCACCAAACTACATTTAGCTGGTTAACAAACTTCTTATAGAATACATGAAATGCCACATATCACTATAGCAATAGCAATAACACTTAGACTTATATACCACTTTACAGTGCTTAACAGCCCTCTGTAAATGGTTTAGAGTCAGCATATTGTCCCCAACAATTTGGGTCCTCATTTTACCCACCTCAGAAGGATGGAAGGAAGTCAACTTTGAGCCTGGTGAGATTTGAACTTCCAAATTGCAGGCAGCTGGCAGTCAGCAGAAGTAGCCTGCAGTATTGCATTCTAACCACTGTGCCACCATGATTCATTAAAGATTCATTTTCTGCATGCACACTTGGACTTTCCCCAAAATTTAGGTTTAATCAGTATGAAAACAGTAAAAGCTTTCACCAGGACATTGCCACTATGGAAAAATTGGAATCTATCAATGTTGCCTAACCACTGTTGGACATTGCAGGGAGTTTGGTGAGGTAGCTAAGTGCCTTAACTAGAAACTGGAAGGTGTTGAGTTCTAGGCCTCCCTGGATCGTGAAAGCTGGCTGGGTGACTCTCATTCATTCTCTCTCAGCCCAGTCAGTTATCACTGTGGAGAAAATAGAAGATAGGAACATTATGCACACCACCTGCAATTGTGCAAAATAAAGGCAGGATGTAATCAAACAAATAATTCCTGAGAAGCATAGTATAAAGTAAGGCAGGATCAACATGATGAAATGTAGCAGTTGTGCAGGAATAAACTAAAAATTTTGTGATTGTTACTAATTGTAAGTTACTAAAAGGATATATCACACTTTAATGTGCACTAACTAATGTGAGCAAATATAGCATTTGTTTTATTCTATAAACATTATTTATTCTATTTCTAAACAGTACCTTTCTGTAAAGTTACCATCCCAGACATTTTTAAAAAAGTAAAAGTAAAGTCAGACAAAATATTTGATGATCAAGTCAGAAAGAATACTAGTTATTTTGATAATGCTTAAATATAATCCCTATTATTTTGATGACATTTTAAATTCCTAAGTTATAAGCACTGTAGTTATATGTACTGTAACTTAATTATGAAAAGCATGCAGCACAATTTTGAGACTCAAGAGCACAACAATTAAGCATTTCTAGATGATGAGTGTGGGAAGTGTAATAAAGGATGCTACAAAAACCAAATGTTCAAATAGGAGCAACCTTATATGACACAGCAGTCTTTCCAAGACTTCAAATTCTGGCAGCTCATTGCATGAAATATAAGGTCAATCAGTAAAATTCTAGCCTATATTAGAATCAAGCAAAAATGTAGGCAAAAATCTCTCATATGACTAAATGGATTCCGATTTCATTAAATGGACTTCACCATGTTTCAGCAGTTAGCTGAACGTAGAATAATCAACATTTAAACTAGTAGCACTATCCAGAATAAATATTCATTTGGAGACAGTTATCAGACTTACTTTTCTTCCAATATAATTTTAGGGAATTATCAGTTGAGTATCATCATGTAGTCAAATTCTACCTCAGGTAAAATTAACATTTTCCCCTGAAATTCTTCCTTCCTTCTCTCACTAATTCTAGTATGATTTAGTTATATCTCTTCAGATTGGTTTGCCTGCATCTAACTCTTTATCCTCATTGCATTATTTTAAAAATTGTCTATCAAATCTCTTCTTATTTGGAACATCCTCCTCTTCTGTTTTTGAATCACCTTGCCTGCTATTTTATTTTAGATATTAACTCTTTTCCACACAATTAAACACATAAATGTAGCCTGCTGGTTGTGTGCATATATCCTCTTTGTTTTAATAAACTGTATGTGATTACTTTTATCATAACTCTGGTCTTGTAACTAAATTTGCATTTAAAAGAAGACTTGTTTCCTTGCACATCCAATCCTTACTGCTGCATTCTTCTGATTTTAGCTTAATCCCACCACTAACCCCATTGCATATGTATGTGAACTTTACATTGCAGATATGCAGTCTAAATGGTTGAGTACACACAATTAAGATATCTTATCAAACCTGAAATACACTGCTCAAAAAAATAAAGGGAACACAAAAATAAGACATCCTAGATCTGAATGAATGAAATATTCTTATTAAATACTTTGTTCATTACATAGTTGAATGTGCTGACAACAAAATCACAAACAACAAAAATTATCAATGGAAATCAAATTTAGCAACCCATGGAGGTCTGGATTTGGAGTTACACTCAAAATTAAAGTGGAAAAAAAACACAACAGGCTGATCCAACTTTGATGTAATGTCCTTAAAACAAGTCAAAATGAGGCTCAGTAGTGTGTGTGGCTTCCACGTGCCTGTATGACCCCCCCCTACAACACCTGGGCATGCTCCTGATGAGGTGGCAGATGGTCTCCTGAGGGATCTCCTCCCATACCTGGACTAAAGCATCCCCCAACTCTTGGACAGTCTGTGGTGCAATGTGGCGTTGGTGGATGGAGCGAGACATGATGTCCCAGATGTGCTCAATTGGATTCAGGTCTGGGGAACGGGCGGGCCAGTCCATAGCATCAATGCCTTCATCTTGCAGGAACTGCTGACACACTCCAGCCACATGAGGTCTAGCATTGTCATGCATTAGGAGGAACCCAGGGCCAACCGCACCAGCATATGGTCTCATAAGGGGTCTGAGGATCTCATCTTGGTACCTAATGGCAGTCAGGCTACTTCTGGCGAGCACATGGAGGGCTGTGTGGCCCCCTAAAGAAATGCCACCCCACACCATTACTGACCCACTGCCAAACCGGTCATGCTGGAGGATGTTGCAGGCAGCAGAACGTTCTCCACGGCGTCTCCAGACCCTGTCATGTCTGTCAAATGTGCTCAGTGTGAACCTGCTTTCATCTGTGAAGAGCACAGGGTGCCAGTGGCAAATTTGCCAATCTTGGTGTTCTCTGGCAAATGCCAAACGTCCTGCACGGTGTTGAGCTGTAAGCACAACCTCCACATGTGGACGTCAGGCTCTCATACCACCCTCATGGAGTCTGTTTCTGACTGTTTGAGCAGCCACATGCACATTTGTGGCCTGCTGGACATCATTTTGCAGGGCTCTGGCAGTGCTCCTCCTGTCCCTCCTTGCACAAAGGTGGAGGTAGCGGTCCTGATGCTGGGTTGTTGCCCTCCTACTGCCTCCTCCACATCTCCTGATGTACTGGCCTGTCTCCTGGTAGTGCCTCCATGCTCTGGACACTACACTGACAGACACAGCAAACCTTCTTGCCACAGGTCGCATTGATGTGCTGTCCTGGATGAGTTGCACTACCTGAGCCACTTGTGTGGGTTGTAGACTCCGTCTCATGCTACCACTAGAGTGAAAGCACTGCCAGCATTCAAAAGTGACCAAACCATCAGCCAGAAAGCATAGGAACTGAGAAGTCATCTATGGTCACCACCTGCAGAACCACTCCTTTACTGGGGATGTCTTGCTAACTGCCTATGCTTTCCACCTGTTGTTTATGTGAAATTGATTGTCAATCAGTGTTGCTACCTAAGTGGACAGTATGATTTCATAGAAGTGTGATTGACTTGGAGTTACATTGTGTTGTTTAAGTGTTCCCTTTATTTTTTTGAGCAGTGTATTTTCCAGTATTTAAAAATATCTTCCTGAATAAATCTAATCCATTCTCAGAATCCTTCTTTCTTCTTTGTTTTGAAGTTCTTCTCTGATAATTGATACTCTTGTGTAAATCATATTGTAATTCCACAAATAAGACTTGTTGCTTCTTTATCATTTTTAAATAATCCTTTACTTCCAATGATGTGAACAGGTTGAGGAGGGACACTCTGGAGCCAGCTGGCTGCTGTTCTTATTTTAGTATTTGTGGGGAAAAAAGAGTGACAGATTGTGTTGGTTAGATGTGTCAATTACTTCCTACACAATTGTATAATGCTACACTAGTGGCAGTATACATCTTTCAATTACCTACTGTGTTTTTGAATTATTTCAAACAGCTCTTTTAATGTATGTTCACTTCCCAGTGAGACTAAATCCTGGAGATCTACACAGCAGAATTGTTATTCTTCTCAGTCCTATCTTCGCTATTTAAATTTTAAAGGCCAGAAGTCACTATTGTCTTATCAAAATGACTCGAGGATAAGATGACTCTTTAGACAAGTCTTTTCCAACTGGGGCTTATAGGCAGGGGTAGGATTCAAATTTTTTAACAACCGGTTCTGTGGGCATGGCTTAGTTGGTGGGCGTGGCTTGGTGGTCATGTTATTGGCTGGGCATGGCCAATTCAATATCACTCACATTGAGGCACGCATCTCCTCGCCTGGCCTCTCGTGACTGTGGGGATGCTGCAACAGTTGTAAGTGTGAAAAATAGTCATAAATCACTTTTTTCAGTGCCTTTGTAACTTTGAATGGTCACTCCACACAAGCAAAGTACCAGCAAAGGAGGGGGGAAAAACTCCAGAGAACTTCCTGAGACAGGAAGTCCAATCCTGCCAAGAATATAATAAGGGTTAACGGAGAGTCAGTTTCTATAAGCAACACCAGACTGTTTCCTTCCTGCCTTCCTTACAGGATTAGGCCAGTAATTTCTTCTAACAATTGGTTCTCCGAACTGCTTAGAATATTAACAACCGGTTCTAGCAAATAGGTTTGAACTGGTAGAATCCCACCCCTGCTTATAGGTGTGTTAGATTTTCATTCCTATAATCCCCATCCATTGTGGCAATATGAGTTAGAAGTGAAGTTGAAGTTCAACACATCCTCAGGAAATTGATTTTTGGACAATCACTTTAGCCATAAACTTAACAAATCAGTTTAACATCATGTAAATTTGAGCATTAATGTTGTAATGTCTTTCTCAAAACAATCTGCACCTGAAAATAGATGTTTATAAATTCAAATAGAAAGATAATTTAATGCAAATAATATGACCTTTTGAAGCAGGATTTAACCCAGAATTACTCAAAGCAGTCGGTAGTACCAGCACAGAGGTTGATGAAATTATCTATTATTGTCTTTATTATAGCTGGTCACCCAGTCAGCCAGATGTTTAGACTGGATTTGGCATTTTTATTCACTGCCAAGTCCTTCCCAAGGACCTGGGATAGGCAGAGGATTGTTTGCAGGATACAAGCTCTTCCAAATAAAGCTGCCTTTTGCAATTGACTGGTGATTTTGTTCATATCAATGGTATTCAAATGGTGCTCCAAATGTTTTGGGTTTGCACAGAAGGCATCTATTATTAGTAGTACTATCTTTGCTTTCCTTTTCCACAGTCATTTTTCTTATATTTGCAGGTCTCTGATTTTTGTGATTCTCTTGAATTGTTTCTCTTGTATTCTGCTGTCTCCTGGTATTGTCACATCCACTATTCAGACTTTTTTGTCTTTCTTATCAATAATTCTGGGGTGTTATATGGCAGTATATTTGCTTGTCTGTTTGAATTCTAAAGTCCCAGAGCACTTTCGTGTCCTCATTTTGTATTACTTTCTCCATTTTATGGTCCCACCAGTTCTTGCCTCTGGCAAATGGTATTTATTGCAGATCTTCCAAAGCAGCATGGTTTCTACTTTGTCATGCTGTTGTTTGCAGTTAGTCTTGTAATCTTTCTGCAGCAGTTAACCAGGTGGTCCCTTGTTTCTTCAATTTCTTTATAGATGCAGCACTTGCTGTCTATTGCTCTCTTCTTAATTTGGGGTTTATATGCATTTATTCTTAAGGCTTCTACTTATGCAGCCAGAATTAGTCCCTCTATCTCTTTCTTTAATTTTCCTGCTCTTAGCTACTGCGCGGTCTTGTTATTATCTACTTTGCCTGCTAATTTTTTTTAATATACTATCCATGTACTGTAATACTTTGCCTTGCCATGTCTCTTTTCTGTTCTTCACTGGGTCTGTCTTGTAGCCAGTTTGGTTTCTCTGCTATTTAAATTTATTTGTGTAAGGTAATATACTTCCTGGTATATTAGTTTCAGTGTGTCTTCTTCACTATTCTTCAGATATTCTTCCAATGCCCTTTTTTCTTCTCCAACTGTCTGATGTAATTGCAACATTCCATGCCCACTGATTTTCCTTGGTAAGCAATCTATCAACATCACTGCAAGGATGAAGAGCATGTTTTATTGTCATTATTTTTATCGTCTCCCTATCTAGGGCTTTTAGTTTTGCTTCAGTCCAGTCCCCTATTCCAGTTGTGTATCTAATAACTGGAACTGACCAGGTCTTAATTGCCTTAATGATATTTCCCCTGTTCAGTTCACACCTGTACAATTCCAGTCATTTATTCATGGTATTATTTCTTTAAAGTAATATTTTTTAAATTTCATATAATAAATGTTTGGGGGATTATGAACTATCTGAAACTTCCTGAAGTTTGATGAGGTGAAGAGTTTCGGGACTCCTGATTGAAGCAGTTCTCTTGCCAGTGGGCACATTTGAAATTTTGACAACATATAAAGTATATTGTTTTAAAACAGCTGTTGTAATGGGCATGACCTATTACAAAACACCAATTAATCAGAATGTAAAGTTTTTTCTATCACTTTATCTTTTTTTCCCTCTAGGAAAGTTGCACACTTTCACATAAACCGCATTTTTATTTAATTATAAAGGTTAAGTGGCCTTTAGATGCAGCTAAATTAAAGGCAATTTTGAAAGTTGCTGTTTTGCAACATCTCATGTTCACATTTAAGTATTTTTAATTAAAATTATTTTTGAAAAATAAAGTAGGCAGGGAGCATCTACAAGATTAGAAAGATAAATGTGGGCATCTGGGGGCTTAGAGCACATCCCAGATTATTTTCTATGAGTATAAATAGAAAATAACAATGGAGAGAATACCTTCTCAGAATTCTTGCAGCCTAACCTCCCAAGTTCCAAATTTAGCCAGAAAGGATCACACTGCAGATACAAGTCTCCTTAAATGTAGAATAAACTGGATGACTATAGTTATTCTCTCATATATAAATAGTTATAAAGATGCTATTGCAAGAACAACATTAGGAGAAAGTACCATATATGTCACCTTAAGGTTGCTACCTTAAAAGGGTGAATATCAGTTTAATAAGCTATAAATAAATTAAACCTCAGATCAAGACTTTGGCCAGAAAAACCTTTCTTTTGACCAATACCTAATACTTACAGTTATAGAATGAGTCTCCTCTTAACATTGTGAAACTTTGCCATGTAGAAAGAAGTAAATTTCCCATTACACAAGAGCAGAGGTTGACTAGCCATGCTCCCAAAACACACACACTATACATAGTGAATGAATGCACTCACTCTACCTGCAAACCAGCTTTTATTGTTAACTCATACAAATGAGCATTGCTGATGGCAAAGGACAGTATGTGGTGATTGTGTCGGTAAAAACCAGCCATTCTAACTTCCCATTGTGACCGCTGACTAAATTAGTCTTTTCTAAACTGACAGATATGATTCAGGAACCTTGGAACAAAATAACAAAAAGTGACAGCAGTGTTCCAGTCCAATTCTCCCAGTGGATTGGAGAGCCTTCTCTTCACCGAGTAAATGACTTCTCAGAGGATACCAGTAAAGGAGCAGAGAGACTGGCTGAGCAGGGTGTGCAAGAGCATGCTGTGTATGTAATTGTATGTGTAGCTTTTCAAAAATAAACTGTTCAAGACCTTGGTATATGAGAAGTAGGGACTCTGAGCTCCTTATAATTCAAATCCAGATTAGAGTCCAACATTTGCAATCCCTATTTGGAGGAGGGGAATTTCATCATTCCCTCAGATGGGATCTTTCCAATTCCTTCTCAGTGAAAAGAACAGATACAATGACTTCAGTCTGGATTGGAATTGTAAAGGGGAAGATACAAGTTTTAAAGCCGATGATGGCATATATCTTTATTTCCACAGAGGTGGTAGAGATGATGTTTTGGTTCAATTTACATTAATTTTTGTTTCCAAAGCTCAGTTTAAGGTTAAGTACCATTTATTCTATGTATGGAATAGGATAGTATCAAGTGGGGCCACTTCTGAAGTACCAATGCCATACAGCTGTTAGACCTGCTTCTTTGTCCCACTGAAAACTATAAAGTGTTTAATTTTAATTAATGGGGAAGTACTGTACATGCAATCCTTTACCAAACTGAACTTATAATTTAATTTATTTTCATATTTTTTCAATATTTTTATTATTGCCGAGAGGGCTGGGTCATTTTTCCCAAGTGGCCATAAATCAAACTGAGTTTTAAAAATTTCTAAATGATTGTCAGAATGCACTTGGATTAATTAAGATTGAACATTTATTTGGTTGCCCCCATCCAACCCTATTCCACCCAGTCATAACTCAGGGGATAGATTTATATAATCTGAAGAAAAAAAATCCAAGTAATATGTTCCCATCTGCTTCCAGCTCTTAAGCACAGCTGGATAGCCATTATTCCCCTGGTGCTCATCAGTAAGTTAAAACATACTGATTATCTGTGTTCATCATACCTCACACTGTAATCTTATGGAAAGACAATCTTCCTTTTCATATCTCAAATGTTACATAGAGCAGATTCTTATTTCCCTTCCAGTATATTTTAAGAAAACATACAAGGAATGTGAACAATGCCCACAATAAGGGTGAACTACTTCAAAGTGTTTAAACTCAGAGGGAAAAATTATATTCCAACAATTTTCCCTAGATTTAGAGTCCAGTAAACCTGACTTTGCCCGTATGAAAAATGATGGAAACTAATAATTTATTACTATTTGTTCCTTATTATTGTATACACAGACAAGAGAATAATTATTCTTTGTATATTGACAGTGATTTGTACTTCGCTTTCTTGCTGTTACCATTTGTCCCCTTCATAGCAAGAGAAATAATATGAACTAGCCGGTAAACATATGTATTCTTTACAGTATCAATATTTTTCAAACTTGGCAACTTCAAGATGAATTCCACTGGATGCAGAATTCTGGTTGCAGAATTAAACTTGCCAAGTTTGGAAAATGCTATACTATACCACCTGTCACTTAGGTGAGATGGACAGTGTAGAAATTTAATAAAATAAAATAATATCCATCACATTTTTTTTCCTTTTGGGATAAGCAATGCAGTATGGAGTGAAGTAAAGAAACAAGAAATATTAAGACCAAGAAATAAATATTCAAAATAATAAAAAGGAAACATAGCTAAAATTGACTTATAGCAACAATATTCACTATATCTTTCTGTTCTTTTCTATCCTTGCAATCCTACTTGCTTCCAATTCATACACTGTATTTTGTTCTTTTGACTTCTCACCTCTCTTTCTGAGAATCTCGTCAACTACTTCCAACCAGATTTTCTTCCTTTTGCTCTTCTTGTCTCAGACACTCTTTTTTAATCTATTGGTTTTCTCTCTCAAACATTATTTTTGAAGTATGTACATCTTGCTGTATCATAGTCTGTCTAATATTAACAACAAATTGTTTGGGTTCTGTTAGCAATATGATCAAGATCCAGTAAACCTGACTTTATTCTATGTACATTAATCTCCCAGGCTAACAGACATATAGTATTATCACTTTTACCCATGAATACATTAAATAATTAAATTGATGTCACATATCTTTCTCTTATTCTGTGTTTAATATTTACTCATTCCGATAAGCTATGTTTTCATTATATACCAATCTTGGAATTCAGCAGCAAATTTCAAATCCATATTTATACAAAATATTGAAACCTATTCACTTTAGTTCATACTTTCACTAAAATACCCTTGTATCCATAGATTTCCTAATGACCTGCAAAAGAAAAAGATCTGGTCTACAAACTTCTTGTTGATTATTAACCATATTCCAGTTTAGAAATTGTGTACACTGTTACACTTTTCATTTTGTCAGACTTTTCCCAAACATTCTAGCATTCACTTTTGCTACTTTCCCCTTTATATGGGAAGGCAGAAGAGGCATTCCTATTGACTCCTACAAAGTCAGTCTTCACACACAATGGAAACAAACCACCAAACAACTCCATAAGCAAAGCACAGCCATAGTTTAAATTTATCCTCTTACACATGTTAGCCTGGTGAGGCAAGCAAACAAACACAACCAAGACTACTAGCTTTATAATTATTGTAAGGTTACATAAACAGAATTTTCTAGGACTGAAAGTATTTCTCCCTTCTTTTCCTTTTGTGCTCTGGAAAACAAGGGAAGAACTCTTTTGAAATGCTTCCATATAATCCCTCCTTCTGTGGGATGTGATATCGTTTACATGCTGGTTGTCCAGTCTGCAATTTTCCCTCTTGTCTCTCCAGATCAAGGGTGTCTAACTCGTGGCCCATGGCCAGATATGGCACGCACTGGTCACACCCATACCCAGTTTATCAAAGGGGGGGAGTCACAATACAACATGTGATCACGAGAGTTTGACATCCCTGTTCCAGATAATTCCCATGTACTATTACACTACCACTTACACCTGTGGGCCACCACTTTTCAGTTTCTTTA
Source organism: Notechis scutatus (assembly GCF_049901735.1). NCBI lineage: Eukaryota > Metazoa > Chordata > Lepidosauria > Squamata > Elapidae > Notechis > Notechis scutatus. The sequence continues at coordinate 52,453,442 of NC_142014.1, forward strand.
CGTAAGTTTTTCTTGGACACCACCATTTATATCATCCATTTAAATTCCATTCTTCAACATACAAACTATCATTCCCATAGAAATCTCTAAAGTACTCCCACTTCATCTTTATTCCAAGTAATTTTATTTTTATTTCAATTCAAATTGGAGACTTTTTTGCCCTCTTGACCCTCTTCCAAAATAATTATCTCCATGAAAATCTTTCTGTATTTTCTTTGCTATTAACTATTCCATGCTCCCTTTGACATTTGTTGCAACTATTTTTTTCTTTCTGTACCCATTATATTGTACTATTCATCCTCACTTTTGCAGCAATTATTCTTTTATCTGTAATTTTTCTCAATCAAAGCCTCATTCCACCAAGCTTCCTATTAACATAACTTCACACACTTCTGTGTATTCTTTAACATAATTTTTTTCACTGTTCCAAGCAGTTTTCACATCCCTTTGCTTACATCAACTTCTCATGTATTCTGCTGAGATAGGACTCATTCTTTTCTACTTCTATTCCACTTTTAGTTTTATTATTTTACACATCTTCTTCCCTATTCATTTTTTTCAAACTCTATTAATACAACTAAAAATGCTCTGGTCTTTCATCCATATATAATAGCTAATTCTCTATTACTCCTCTTTTACTGGTTCCTATTTACTTGTGAACAATCATAATGCAAAATCCCCATTCCCAACTCACCAGTGGTGGTATTCAGCCAGTTCACACCAGATCGGGCAAACCGGTAGGAAGAATTTGGCGTGGGTTGCCGAACTGGTAGTAACTTCTGGCTGGCCATGCCCGACCCGGTCGCCTGGTGGCCACTCGCTTGCTTGCTCCACCCACCCAATGCTCACTCGCACCACTCACACCACCCAGTCACTCCCCCACTCCTATGAGGCAGCTGGGTCCTCGTGGCTTGCCATTCAAACCTTCCCACATGGTGCCTGCACCTCAACTGAGCAGCCTGTGTAAGTCTGTGAGTCGTGCTAGCCCCCCCACCATTTGTAGATCTTGGCGGGGGGGGCCACCATTTCCAGGCTCAGCTGGCTGGTTTCCCCATTGGCGTGGCCCCATCAGAGCCAGGGCTGACCCGTCACCCCTCGGGTCCTCACCAGCCTGGAACTTGCCCCCTACTTGGAATCTCCACAGCTGCTGGGCCTTCCCTGCTAGGGGTGGGGGGCAACCAGGGAGCATGACGCTATGCCGCCCCTTCCTCTCCCACCTGCCGATCTGCGTGCTTTGGGCAAGTGCAGGCAGCCACTGTAAGAATGCTGTGAGCGAGCCCTAATGCTGACGGATGGAACTGGGAAGGAAGATCCACACCGGGTTTGCTGCAATCAGCCAAAGGGCTGCCTGGGGGGGGCATGGTGAGGCGACGCTACCTTTTGGGGCCAGCTTTGGCTTCCGTGGAGCCTTCCATGTGGGAAGCCTGAAAGAAAATGCCTCCCCCTAGGGTCATCTGTTTGCCCATCCACCGGCCTGGAAGCGGCATGTCCCCTTGTCGTGGGCTGATGTGAGACCCGAGGCAGAGTGATGGTTGAGCAGGCGGCAGCCCAGAGCAGGGCCCAAAAGGCAGTCAAGCCTCACCAGAGCAGATCTTCCTTCCCTGCCATCCAGCCATACCTTCCAGCCCATGGACCTCTTATAAGTTGCAGCCCTCACTCTGCCAAAACACTCAGCCCAGTGAGGGAGGGGCAGCTGGCTGAGGGGTGATGTAGGCAGAATAGCCTTGTGCTTCCTGGTCGCCCCCCTGGCAGGCAAGACCCAGCAGCTGCCAGAGAATCCAGGCAGGGGATGAGAAGCGGGCTGGCAGGGAGGGGTGCATGTGTTTCATGGAAGAGTAGGATTGCTCAGCTTTAAGAAGAATGGCGGCTTAATGGGACTAGGCACTTGGATGCTTGCAGGCGTGGGTGAGTGCTAGGAGAAAGGGTGAGAGTGGCAACCTTTTTCCACCTTTCTGGGGTATTCTCAATACTCCTTGAGAGAGGGAAAGAGAGAGAAAGAGAGAGAAAGAAGAGACAAGAAATAAAAGAAATAAAAGGGAAAGAAAGAAAAAGGGAGAAAGAAAGAGAAAGGGATAGACAAAGAAAGATGGGATGGAAGAAAGGGAGAGAGAGAGAGAGAGAGAGAGAGAGAGAAGGAAGAGACAAGAAATAAAAGAAATAAAAGGGAAAGAAAGAAAAAGGGAGAAAGAAAGAGAAAGGGATAGACAAAGAAAGATGAGATGGAAGAAAGGGAGAGAGAGAGAGAGAGAGAGAGAGAAGGAAGAGACAAGAAATAAAAGAAATAAAAGGGAAAGAAAGAAAAAGGGAGAAAGAAAGAGAAAGGGATAGACAAAGAAAGATGAGATGGAAGAAAGGGAGAGAGAGAGAGAGAGAGAGAGAGAGAAAGAGAGAGAAAGAGAGAGAAAGAAGAGACAAGAAATAAAAGGGAAAGAAAGAAAAAGGAGAAAGAAAGAGAAAGGGATAGACAAAGAAAGATGGGATGGAAGAAAGGGAGGAGAGAGAGAGAGAGAGAGAAGGAAGAGACAAGAAATAAAAGAAATAAAAGGGAAAGAAAGAAAAAGGGAGAAAGAAAGAGAAAGGGATAGACAAAGAAAGATGGGATGGAAGAAAGGAGAGAGAGAGAGAGACGGAGAGAGAGAGAGAGAGAGAGAGAGAGAGAGAGAGAAAGAAAGAAAGAAAGAAAGAAAGAAAGAAAGAAAGAAAGAAAGAAAGAAAGAAAGAAAGAAAGAAAGAAAGAAAGAAAGAAAGAAAGAAAGAAAGAAAGAGGGAGGGAGGGAGGGAGGGGAAAGTTAATGAGATATATGGATGAATGGAGGGATAGATACATGGAAGGAGGGAGGGAGGGAGAAGGAAAAAAAAGAGAGGAAGGAAGGACACAAACCCTGGCTTCAGAAGACTCTTTGAAATAGGACAGGAATGGCTGCAAGGGATCTCGGAGGTCATCTTCTAGTCCAAGGGTTTTCAAAGTTTGCAAGTTTAAGACTTGTGGACTTCAACTCCCATAATTCCTGAGCTAACATGACTGGAGGAGGAATTCTGGGAGTTGAAGTCCACAAGTATTAAAGCTGTCAAGTTTGAAGACCCCTGTTCTAGTCCAGCCTCCTGCTCCAGCAGCAGATCCTTACAGAATCATAGAATAGCAGAGTTAGAAGGGACCTTGGAGGCCATCTAGTCCAACCCCCTGCTCCAGCAAGAGACCTTATATCATCTGGAATCTGGATTATTTTGGTGCCTCTAACAGAGAGGAAAATTGGCAGAGGAGTTTACTAGGACAAGGCTGCCATGCAGAGGAAGGCAGATAGTCCTTCACTTATAACCACAATTGAGCCCAAAATTTTGGTTGCTAAGTAAGAGCATTATTAAGTGAGTTTCATCATACTTTACTCAATCCATGACATCTCCCGGGTCTAACAGTTATATGCAGGCTAGTTAAGTACATCTGAAAGTGTGTGCAATGTTCTAATGTACAGAAGTTATAGTTAAATGTGTGGCAGAAAGTGGACTATGGGTGTGTTTTTCCAAAAGCAGTGAGGTTGAATGTATATAGTTTTAGAAGAGCTCTGTGTGTGGTTGTGTGTGTGTGTGTACATACACACAGTATGTATAGTAGATAGTGTATCTTTTTGTGTGCCTATACACACACTATACTATGTAATATGTATGTACACATATGGCATATATACATAGGATTAAATAGTGTATTTTGGATGTTCAGTAGTAGTAAATAAATAGTGAGGGAAATTTTATCTCTTAGGAGAGGAGAGGCCAGGCAAGGCACCACTTGACGTGAGTGATGTCAAATTGGCCATGCCCACCCAGGCACATGACCACCAAGCCATGCCTACCCAGGCACATGACCACCAAGCCATACCCACCAAATAAGCCACGCCCACAGAACCGGTATTAAAAAATTTGAATCCCACCACTGCAACTCACCCCACAGTGATGATCATGCAAAATCCCCATTCCCAACTCACCTTAGAGCAGAAGCCTTCCTGCACCACCCTGGAAGCCAAAACAGGGTGCATGGGGGAGACTCCTGGGAGGGGTGAGATTAGCCGGTTCTCTGAATGGACAAAAAGTTAACAAGTGGTTCACTCAAACCAGTGCAAACCAGCTGAATCCCACCTCTGGTCTAAATAGTTTTTAATGAATGCTGTGTAATATAATAATTGCTAATTTCTATGTATTTGGTCTTATGTCTACATACTTTCAAGAAACTAAAACTACATTACTTCCTCTAGAGATTTTTATAGATGTACACCAAACATAATATCAATGCATTTCCCCAGAAACAGAAGGCAAATCATTATCAAATACAGTTGGATCCAGAGAGCACCTCTTAAAAGGGGGCATTTCTCAGCCTCTTTCAGGGCTGTTGACATCTTGGTCTCTCACAGAGAGGCATCCCAGATCCAATCTGTCATCATTCCTGGAGACCCCCTAAGGAGACATAAGAGGCAAGGATCAAACTGACAAGTGGCTGGGGAAAGCTGACAGAGTGACTTATCTATTTTGTCAGAATTCACAGATCAGAAACAATCCCGGATCTTATAGTATAGAGGTTACCGCAGTCCACTACACTGGTTCTGCCTATAAAGAATCAAGACTCTGTAGAATCTAAGTAATTTTGCCAAGAAAAACTTGTACTAATTAGCCAGATCAATCAGGAGGGATTACCAGCTGCAGCCTCTTCCCTGAAAGTCAATGCTTGTCTAAAGAATATGCTTAGTAAATTAGTAATCTTAGTAACTTCTGACATCTTCCATTACTACACTCTTGGATACCAGGGCTTTTATTATCCAACAGGGATAAAGAGATTGCAGTCATCACTGATTTAATATTCGTTCCTTTTCTTCCCTTCCCTGCAACAAGTAGAATTCCTTGCTCACAGATACATCTTGGCAAAAAAAATCTAAATCACCTTCTGTCTTTAGCTAGTGCTGGCTAGGTCAGAGAAATACAGATCATGCTGATGTCACAATGACACCTATATTAAATAACAAAATACTTAGTACAGAAATGTTCCTTATGGCAGCATCCCAAAAATAGAGTTCTGATCTATTGCATACTTAGAAGAATCCAAAAAATTGACCCTTATATACTTAAAGAAACCCTGAAGATTAGCTGCAAATAAGACAAATGACACAGGTAAAATTATGAGCAAAGGATACTTAGTGCTGTGAGGGGAGAGGAGGTGATAACTAGAAAATTTAGAAAAGACCAGAACAGTTAAAATCTGTATAATTCATAACAAACTCCTGTCAGTATTCCAGAATAAACCAGATTAGGAAACACAGCTAGATTAATTAAGTCTGCTTTATTGCAAGACTACATTAACTAAATCTTGCAAGTCTGAAGCTACAAACTTCTTGCTGACACTTTTAACTGCCTGAAAATTTAAGGGGGATCATTCCTAAATTTCTTCCTCTGTTAATCCATCGGGAGCTTTTGCTTTCTTTTCTGATTGTTTCCTAGGCAGCATTTCTTCCCCTTATCCCCCAAGATCATCTACACCTTCCATTAAGCTTCCATTGAGAAGGCTAATTTTTACTGGAGATACAAGTCCAAAAACATTGACTGATACATGTTATCATGTTGATCACAAGTAGCCTTCTATTTTCTAAAAATAGAAAATGAGTAGACATATGTAAAGTCATTATTTTGTATAGTTTTACACTGTCTTGTTCCACTTAATCCAAGTTTGTGTCTTTCCCTCAAACAAGTGACAGACATGTCCATTGTAGACATTCAAAAACTAACATGGTACTTTCTTGTCAAAGGTAGTAGTGTTTACCTATTGAGCACTTCCAAGTCCAAGAAGGAGCATGCTAGCTATCTACTCTTGAGAGGAACAGAACCCTTGTTTGGGTAGAACGAAGTGCTATAAAATCAGAGTTAACATAGCTTGGTTTCCAGTACTTAAAATTGCACATAATATGTTACCACCATTTATTTTTATTGTACTTGCTTGTTTCCTCTGTGATTTTACTTACCTTAAAATGCCCCAAAGTAAATAGAATTTTTTATCATTCTTATCTAACTTATATAATTAAAATCAGAGATGGTATTCAGCAGGTTCTAACCAGTTCTGGAGAACCGGTAGTGAAAAATTTGAGTTCGGAGAACTGGCAAATACCACCTCTGACTGAAGATTTTACAGTATCCTTCCCCTGCCACGCCCACCAAGCCACACCCACAGAACCGGTAGTAAAAAAAAAATGAATCCCATCTCTGACTAAAATGGTATATTTTCTCTACTAAAAGGTGTAGGTTAGTCCTGAAGACATTTCATTTTCATGACACCGCTTAATCCCACTTGAAAAGCATCCAAGTAGAGTTTAAGAATCTAGGACAAAATTGGTACAATCTTAGCTGAGTTAAAGGATCCCTCAATGAATGGTTTGCAATAAATCAGGCTGAGAATTTTACACAATTGACCTTGATTGTCAACAACTCTTCATGCTTAATTATAAATTATAGAATAGAATAGAATAGAATAGAATAGAATAGAATAGAATACTTTATTGGCCAAGTGTAATGGGACACACAAGGAATTTGTCTTGGTGTAAATACTCTCAGTATCCTTAAACCTGGGAAGGTAAATACTGTTACCATTCTAGTTCCAATAGAATACAAATGCATGGTAAATGTGCTCTACATTCTGAACACCTCTGTGCTGTGTAGAAAATGGAGGACTCACATCATTCATTGAAGAATAGTTAGCTTAGAAACAATTTAACTTTCTATTATCAAGGTCATGAAAATCCATAAGTTCTCATATAGTTTATATATATATATATATATTGTATATAGCTTGAGATTAGGGGACACATAGCAAATTAGTATAATTTTCTGGAGTTCTACTTCAATGTAGGTCAGGGACTACTTTGAACACTTCCAGGGCAAATGCTCCTAACTAGCATTTGGCATCTAGGATTTACTACTTATCTCAGATTTACTTAGTTGCATGGTTAGCTTGTTAGTTACAACTTATCCTACTTGATTATTTCCATTTTGCAACTGGAAACCCTTAAAAATCTTATCATTTCTGAAATAATCATCATCACTACCTGGGTCACTTTTTTCCACATTCCATTTACCCTGCATAAAGATGTGTTGCTTTAAAGGGATTCTGCATTCATGCCTCCAAAAATATTTTTCTGTATCATTTTCAAAGCACACAGCTCCATGTGATGGAGAATGAATAGATAGAAATCTCTCCTCAATTTCATTACATATCTTATTTTTACATTCATGCTTAGTCCCCCACTGTTCCAGGTGCTTCTTTCCTGCCTGAAGTACAGCAAACTTCCCATGGTTTCCTCTGAACATTGGATTTTCCTTCTCTTGCAAATTTCTTATTTCGAACCTGTTGGCATAACATGATTCTAATTTGTTTGCCAGCTAAACATCTTCTCTTTTTTTGTTTTTTGTCATCTTAAAACATTATGGGCTACCACAGCAACTTCCAAATGTTGGACCCTCTTAAGGATAGCTCAGGTAGATTAATAGAAGTGGATTTTATTTATTTTCGGTAAAGCCAGATTGATTTATCTTCATCTTTTAAACTTAATAACAATTGCTTTGTAGCTTGGGTTTCACTGTGTATCTATTAGTCAGCCAAACTCTTTCATACCATGCCCTGCAACCATGGGAAGCAAAGACTAATACAATCACTGCATTTCCTAATGTTTTGGAGCCAGAATGTTCCAACAATTCTTTCTTACTTTCTGCTGCCAAAATTCACCCTAAATCAAGATTAGCAAGAGTACCTGGATAGGGATCCTATTCCAGCAAGTGGGTACAGGCTAAACCAAATCACCTGATCAAGAACTAAATGTAATTTAATCATATTAATTTATTAATTAAAATATAATTACTGCAATTTATTCCCATGTATTTACCATGTTAAAATTGTAATTTTATGTGATTTTTAACAGACTATATGTAATCTTCAGGCATCATATTATGTACTTTTTCTGTAAATCTTGAGATAAAGAAAATTCAAGATCTTCAAATTTTTCCAGGAACAGCATAAATGCTAATCAAGTCATCATATTTGTTTCTAAATAAGTTATGTCTATACTATATTCCCACTTTTTGGTTGCATATACAGATACAATGATCCAAGCTCAAGGTAATAAAGGAATACAAGTTTAAAGATTGCAAGAGACATGACTACTAGGCAAATGCAGCCCAGCTATAAATTAAATTAACATTTAGTCACTGAGTTAATGTTAGCATTATACTGTTTAATTTACTGGGATATCTCTTGCTTTGAGATTGTTATAAAAATGTTATCCATTTCAGATAACTTAAGGAGACATTTCCTGCTTGATTCAAATGATTTGCATGATTTGTTTTGGTCTTTCTAAGAAGTAGTAATCTCTGACATATATGTGTATGTCACACCTCTCTCTCTCTCCCCCTCTCCACCCCAAAACTGCAATGTAGTTCTTCAAATCTGGCAAATTCCATCACAGAAGAACTTAGTGTGTTGGGTACAAAATGTGTTACATGTGTTGAGTACACAACTTAGATGTTATGGGTACAAAATGCCCATGCTGGCTGGCACATCTGGGGAATATCAGATTAGATAAAACTGAGTGGCTTATTTGGGACTTTAGAAGACTCTTCAAACATCAGAGCCCTAATTTCCCAAATATTTCCCTCAAATAGAGAATATTTATCTTTGAGAAAAGGAGTCAACAATGTTCTGTCATTTCCTGATATGCTAGCATTCCTAACAGAAGGTGATAGAGCCTGTTTCTCCATTATTCCAGATGGCAGGATATGAATTTAAGTTACATAATTGAACATGGGGGGGGGGAGTAATAACAGCTGTTCGACAGCAGAATAAATTATCCATGAGTTGATGAGCTCACCTACCCTGAACCTATCTGAAGAGTGATTAGGCATTCATCTCTCAAGGATGCTTTAATTTTGATTCCTTCTATTAGACTTGATGGCCCTTTTCAACATTATGACTTTGTGAAATCAGACCACTTTCAGTTCATCTTCACTTTTTTCAGATCTATGATGACACACTTTGTGCTATAATCATGATCGTATCTATCATTTTGAACCTAGAATATGAAGAGCCAAAGCTGGCCAATAGCAACTTGCTCATAGATTCTGCCCCCTCTGCATGAATGTAAACATGCATTCAACCCACCCTCAAAAAAAAAAAATTACTAGGCCATGGTAGCTGCCTGGTGATATAGCAATGAATTTGAATTCAAAATTTTGGACACTATATGCTAAATTTGGAAATATCAATTTTGTGAAGAAATAAGAGAAGGAGGAACATCAACTGTCAGGATATTAGCTGTCAGGATACAGCACCTCTTACAAATAAGATATTAAAGCTTAAAAGGTTGATTGCAGCTATATATCTCTCTGTTTCATGTAGAGATGAAATATTGAAGCCTGGCACAAGAATTTTAGGATCAGGGAAGAAGATGGAAGACATTTCACCTATGGCAGACAGATTGTCCCAAACTTTGAGGGAAGACATGGCTGACTGAAGATGATTCTATGAAAAGAATCAACCGATCCACCATCACCCAAGACTAGGCACGCACGCCCCCAACTATCTCAATTCCAACTACTGCCGGCCTTAAATGCAAACTACTCAATGCAAGAAGCCTCGTGAATAAAATACCTGAATTTCTCATCCTCCTAAATATGGCTAACTTTGACATTATATTTGTCTGTGAAACATGGCTCAATGCATCTCTCCCCGACTCCATTACCACAGTAAGAGACTATCATGTTTACCGATCAGATCGTGAAAATCGTCGAGGAGGTGGTGTTGCTATCTTCTATAAAAAATCCTTACATCTAAAAAATATTCAAGTTACCCAGGAGCTTGCTCTTCCTGAGACCATCATCTGTGAACTATCCTTAAATATCACAATTCGATTCTTACTATGTTACAGAGCACCTGATTATGACATCGAACATGTAAACAAGCTAAATACATTACTAACATGGGCTGCATCCTGCCCATACCCTTTTATCTTTCTTGGTGATTTCAATCTACCTCATATTGACTGGACCCTAAATGATTGTACAACTGAAATCATACACACAACCTTCTACAATGCTACTACAAATCTGGGACTGGAACAACTAGTAACCAACAACACTAGACTAAACAACTGCCTCGATCTCATCTTCTGCAATAGTTTGAATTTAATTTACGGAATACAAACTAAAGAACCCTTTTCCAGTAGCGACCACAATATGATTGACTTTTGTCTCAACATGCGTCCACACAAAAATCACCACAATGATGTAATTCCCAATTGTAACTTCAAAAAAGGCAACTATGATCTTATACACAACGATCTCTCATCCCTTGATTGGCAATCTCTATTCACTGGATGCAATACTGTTGAAGACCATTACAACATATTTTACTTGAAGTCAAAAGAGTCATCAAACTATATGTACCAACAACAACTCCCAAAACAAAACAAAAAGCAGATTACCCATATCAATAAGGAAACTTCAATCCAAAAAGAGATCACTCTGGCGGAAAAACAAATCTGGTCACGTTGCCAATTTCAAAAACCGATACAAAAATTTATGCCACCAGATAAAGACCGAATGCACCAATTATCACATTAAACAAGAGGAAAACCTTCTAAGCACCAATTCCACCCGTGCTTTTTACAATTTTGTAAACAACAAACTAAAAGACTCAAGGTCCATCCCTCCCTTGATAGGACCTGATGGTAAAGACTGCAACGACGACACCATTAAAGCCAACATCTTTAACACATTCTTCGGCTCAGTATTTGTAAACAGCAATGGATCATGCCCAGTATTTCCTAGCCGTACCACAGATAACAACAATGATCTAATACATATCGATTTCACAGAAGACAATGTTGAAAAAGCACTACGCAACCTAAAACCATCTCTATCTATTGGACCGGATGGAATATGTGCCTACTTCTTAAGAAAGCTATCCACTGCCATAGCCAAACCTCTAAGCATAATCTTTGAAAAATCTTTCAGAACCAGCTCCTTGCCTAACCTATGGTCACAAGCCACAGTCATCCCCATCTTCAAAAAGGAGACCCAAGCCTAGTTGAAAATTACAGGCCAATCTCCTTATGCTGCGTCACCTGTAAAGTCATGGAATCAATTATTAACCAATCCATCATCCTTCACTTAGAGACAAATAACCTACTCTCCAATAAACAATTTGGTTTCAGAAAAAAACTATCCTGTAATCTGCAACTCTTACACTGCAAAAACATATGGACGACACAACTCGACCAGGGCAAAGCAATAGATGCAATCTACATAGACTTCTGTAAAGCCTTTGATTCAGTGGTACACGACAAACTACTCCTAAAAATAAAATCCTATGGTATCTCTGGACAACTGAATAACTGGATAGAAGCATTCCTGTCAAACAGACAACAAATGGTCAAAATCGGGAGCGTACTATCAAATCCAGTACCTGTCAATAGTGGTATTCCCCAAGGCAGTGTTCTAGGACCAACTCTCTTCATACTCTACATAAACGACCTCTGTGATCATATTAAGAGCAATTGCGTTCTCTTCGCTGATGATGTAAAGCTGTTCAATACCACAGACAATACTGCTACCCTACAAAAAGATCTTGACTATGTATCAGAGTGGTCAAACAAATGGCAACTTCAAATCTCAACAAATAAATGCTCTGTCTTACATATTGGCAAAAAAATCAGAAAATAAAATACAAGCTGAATAGTCAAGATCTTGTTGATGACTCAAGCTCTGTAAAGGACCTTGGAATACTCACCTCTAATGATCTAAGTGCTAGAGCCCACTGCAACTACATAGCCAAAAAGGCATTAAGAGTTGTTAACCTAATCCTACGTAGCTTTTTCTCTGGTAATATCACACTACTAACCAGAGCATACAAAACATTTGCTAGACCAATACTCGAATACAGTTCATCAGTCTGGAACCCACACTACGTATCTGATATTAGCACAATTGAGAAAGTCCAGAAATATTTCACAAGAAGAGTTCTCCACTCCTCTACTCTTGTAGAATACCTTATGCCACCAGACTTGAAATTCTAGAACTTGAAAACCTTGAATTACGCCGTCTTCGGTCTGACTTAAGCATGGTATATAAAATCATACATTGCAATGTCCTACCTGTCAATGAATACTTCAGCTTCAACCATAACAACACAAGAGCACACAATAGATACAAACTCAAAGTAAACCGCACCAAACTTGATTGCAGGAAATACGACTTCAGCAATAGAGTGGTCAATGTCTGGAATACTCTACCCGACTCTGTAGTTTCTTCCCCAAACCCCAAAAACTTTAACCTTAGACTGTCTACTATTGACCTCACCCCTTTCCTAAGAGGTCTGTAGGGGGCGTGCATAAGCGCACCAACGTTATTAGGGGGCGTGCATAAGCGCACCAACGTGCCTACCGTCCCTGTCCTATTGTTTCTCTTATTCTTTTATTTTTCTTATATGTACCCATTTCATGTATTCACAACTATGTATACATTTATACTTATTATCTTGTAAACAATTGGCAAATCAAATAAATAAATAAATAAATAAATAAAAGACAACCACAGTGGAATGAAAAGCTGGCAAGTAGACTGGCTCTTCAATAATTTCTGTCCAGCCAAGGAGAGGACTTGAGATTGCACATAAGTGCTCTTTTGTAAGGAGACAGTGGTTTCCAACAGGTTTAGTATGCTAGGAGATGAGGGAATAACCATTTTGCTCAAACTGTGATCCATGCCTTTAATTTGTTAACTAAGAGTGCATACTTCCTGTCTTATCCCTAATTACTTTTGGAAACTGCTTGCTGACTGTTTTGCAGCTACTGCTAGGCTACTAGAAACCTTTGGTTCAAAAAGTTTGACACCATTGAGTTTCCTTCAATCCTTAGCAAAAGATATTTTAAATACAAGTTTAAAGACTTAGAACCTTTTTTTCATAAACAGCAAAAGAATGATTAACATTTGATTTTAGAAAGTTTTAAATGGACTAAGGATCCAGACAAATTTGAAATAAGATTTTGGAATTAATTACAAAGAATTACAAAGTATCTTCCCATGACAAAATGCTTTTGTTTCAAATTCTTTTAATTTTAGCAATTAAAGGAGAAAAATTATGAGTTACAAAGACAGAACAAAGCAAAATATTTTGACATTGGACTTATTGAAGGATATTTTTGAACAATGGAGCCAGAAATTAATTTTAGGAGTATCTGCTTTTATAGAGACTGTTTTTTAAAAATGCTATAGAAGAGGAACAAATCCTGACAAGATTGAGACTGATTTGAAAAAGATGTTACAAAAGAAACTGACTGATGTCTTAATAATTAAAAGGGACATATATATATATAACAAACCAAGAAAGTGATCTGTATAATTTTCCTATACTGAATTTACATAAGAAGTTTTGAAGAATTTTGTGAGAAGGACAAAGAAAAAGATGAAAAGAAATAAAGTTTTAGGACATTATTTGAAGAGACTAATAAAGATTGTTAAAAGTAAAAGAAAGGAATATAAGTTGATTTATTTGATCAAGGTTAAAACAGATACTGTATGTTATCTCTGATAAAAAGTCCTTATGGACTTTTATTAACATCAGGATTTAAATGATGAGGCTAAAATGATTTATTTATAGATAAGGGATGGGATGGAAAGAAGAGATCATTTGTATTTTTGTATTTTAAGAGAAAGCAATAAAATTGTTTATACTTGGGATGAAAATGGGCAATCACTTATTTATATATTTCCTTTTTTTCTTTACTATAGTCTTATTTTTCTCTTTTTTATTGTTTGTTTTATTTAATTTTCTTCACCTTCTATTTTTTATTTTTTACTCTTTTAGTTTGTATTAGTTTTTACTGTTGTAATTGTAATTTTTAATAAAAAATACTGCAAAAAAATGGGGGAGAGAATGATTGTCTCCATAGGCTCTAGAACCATGATGGCAAACCTATCCCACGCGTGTTGGAAGTGGCACCCAGAGCCATCTCTCTGAGTCTCCGGGGGACTTAGCCATCACCCGTTGCTTTTCTGGGTTCCGGTGCACACATGCGCGCTGGCCAGCTGGTCTTTGCATGAGCACTGGAAACCAGAAGAGCAACTCCCCCAGCGTGTATGTGCACACCAGCCAGTTGGCCTTCATGCACGCATGCAGTCCCCCAGAGCACATGCATGCGCTGGCCAGCCGGTCTTTGTGCATACATGTGCTTAGAAACCTGAAGACCAGGTAGTCAGCGTGCATGTGTGTGCCTGGAAGCTAAGCTTCTGGTTTCCAGCAGTCCCAAGCATGTGCGTTGGAGAGTTACTTTTCTGGTTTCCAGCGCATGCATGCATGCGCTCCCATTTTAGCGCTCGGTGCCAAAAAGATTATCCATCACTGCTCTAGAACTATGGCTGAAGTTCCACAGTTCAAACAGTGTCAGTAAAATGCAAGTGTCAAAGTGAAAAACCTGTTTTAAAGAGAGAAACTTCTGGAGTAGGGTTTAATATGGAAAGATTTCACAGAAAATGTTAGCAGATGGGGCATTCTGCAGGTAAACTGACTAAAAAAGACATCAGAAAAATCTCTTCATTTTACAGTAACATTTTATATCTCCAATATTCAGTTGTTAATTTTCAATCACTAATTGCATCTGTTAACAATTTTGTCAGCTTATAATTCCATACTGTTGGCAAATGTACAGCTAAATGCAATATAGGTCTATGCATTAGTCAAACTTGCAATGCTTAAATATAGCCCTCCGTTTTCTTTTTGCTATTGAAATTTCTTCATGAGAGTAAGAGTTGAGGAAAGGTTATCAGCAGCTTAATTAAGGGCACTGTTGGTTTTCTTTTTGCATATCCAAGCTCTGTGCTATGTACTCAAAATTATGGCCACAGATCAGGCCAAAAAAGAATGTGTTATCATCTAAAGCAGGAGTGTCAACTCAAGGCCCATAGGCTGGATTCAGCCCACAGAGTGCTTAGATCTGGCCCACGGGGAAGCCTGGAAACAATGATGGACCAGCCCACGGTGTCTCTACCAGAGAAAACGGAGCATGGGGGGGCCACATGCAGCCCTTGCAAGCTCTGTTTTCACTGGCAGAGGGCTGCAGGAGGCCCTCACAGCCGAAAATGGAGCTCAGGACGGTTGCTGGCAGAGAGCTGCAGGATGTTAAGATGGCCACGCCCACCCTGGCTACACCCACTTGCCCCCCCAAGGTCAAACAGAACTCTGATGTGGCCCTCAATGAAATTAAGTTTGACACCCCTGACCTAAAGTAAAGCAAAAGAAAAATCATGGGGTCTTTTCACAGTGGATCAAAGGAAGCATTTTGGCCAGAGAATAAGCTGCATTTTCTTGTTACAGAAAACTTCTCTTCATTTTTATACTGATATCAAATAATTACAAGCTTTTGGAACTGAAAATGAAACATTGTTGAAACCAGAGGTTTATTCTTTAGTGACCAACTCAGATTGGATCTTGCAACATTATCCTGGGAAATGTGTATTTGCCTTCATTCATTATTAAAACATCAACCATCAAATTGAATATATACAGGCACGCATACTAAAAGCAGAGCAGAGACTTTGGAGAATTGAAAAAGTGATTATTCTAATTAATGAAGGATAATTTATTGATTGAATAATGATGTGCCATCAAATCCATGTTGACTCTTAGCAACCACATATATTTTCTTCATGACAATTTGTCCCTAACCTTCTAGTAGTTCTTCTAATGGTGCATCCAACACCATTGTAACTGAGTCTATTGACTTTGCTGCTGGTCATCCTCTTCTTTTTCCTTCCACATTTCCTAGGATTACAGCCTTCTGGAGGGAGCCAAGGATTTGCATAATGTATCCAAAGAAGGACACGTTGAGCCTGATTATTTGTGCCTCGAGTGAGGCTACAGAGCCATGTTTTGACTCCTATTCGGAAGGCCAGGAGACAAGTATAGTCTTCTTTGTATTTAATTTTAGTCCCATTATTCCTTGACTTTTATTACTAACAGGGCCATCTTAACAGCATTATGGGCCCCTATGACAACTACTCACACGAATAAAAGTGTAAATGGTCGATAAAATTAAATATATATTTGCATAATATATATATATATATATATTTATATGGTACAAGGTGCATTGAAGGGATAACAAACAGATTAGTATGGGGCCCCTATGCTCGTGGGGCCCACGGGCAAGTGCCCATCAGGCCCATGTGTTAAGACAGCCCTGATTACTAGATCTTGCTATTTACATTGTTGGCTCTTAGAGTAATGTCATTACCATCGTGCAGGTTATTGATGCTTCTTGCAATTTAAAGGCATTCTCATCTTCCAACTCATCTTCTCTTAATATATATATTCAGAATATGGATAGAATAAATAAGGGGAGTGTTATACAGCCTTGTCTCACTCCTTTGTCAACTTGGAGCCAGTCTCTTCCTTTAATGGGTTGTGAGAATAACCTTGGTAGAGAGGAGGAAGACTTGCAGCCTAAACAATGTTCTGATAAGAGAAATCTGATTCCAAAGGAGGGATACTTTAAAGTAAAGATAGGGGAAGAGGGAAGTTCTTTCAGACTTGCAAGATTCTGTTACTGTAAAATGTACAATGAAAGTAGTGTTGTGGTTCACCGGCAGCCAGTGCAGATGGCAGTGGAGTTGAACAGTGAGGAAGAAAGGAAGTCTGGAGAGGACTTGGATGAGGGTCCTGGAACATTCCATGTTCCCACTGTAATTGTATCTTTGAAGCTTTGGGTTTCTGTATGGTAACACGGACAACTAGATAACCCAAAGGCTTTAATCTAGCCACATCATGAACACTATTAGTACTCTAAAGTATCCTCGGCTCTGACCTGATGTCATTCGTTTTATATTTTCTATCCATTTAGTTTTGTTTTTATGCTTTTCATATAAAATTAAAACATATAAAAAACACAATATCAACATTCACTACAAAGTCATAACCGCTGACTGCCAAATGCTGGAACAGAATATTAGATTAGGTTTTTTAAATACTTAATCCAGGAATCTGCAGAAACAATTTCTAGGAAATACAGAAATCATGTTTTTCACACTTTCACAGGCTTTGGTTTGTTTGATAATTGACAATAAGGTGTTGTTGGTTTGCTTGGTTTATTTTTACATATTATGTAAACCTACCTCTTTCTCTTCCCCATATATAAAGGAGCCAACCTCCCTGCATTTAAAATTCAAAAATAGATTTCTCAACCAAACCTGATCTCACTTCTCTCTTAAGTTTGAACAACCATCACCAGCCTTTTCCATTAGTGTTTTATTCCAATGCCTATAACTCTCAATAAAAGCAAGGAAAAGCTTTGCTTGTTGGGGCTGGGGTTAACACACCTTGGAGATGCCGTGTTCATGAAGGCTAGCAATAGCATTAAACATAAGGGGTTCTGGAGATGAAATCAGTGATACCCCAGGTAAAAGATCCACAATTTATTTTATCATGATAGCAAAAATAAATTACCGTGCTTTGCTTCTTGCAATGGTACTGCCCCAAACTATCATGGTTTACCACATTAGCCCTTGGGAGCATTTTCTTATGCTCCCATTGGCTTAAGCAATCACACATTCTTATTAAAAGTTTAACAGATTAACAGAGTTGGAAGGTACCTTGTAGGTCATCTAGTCCAACCCCCTAGCCCCTGCACAAGAAAGAGATCCTATACCATTTCTGACTGATGGCAGTCTAATCTCCTCTTGAAAGCCTCCAGTCAGGGGTGGGATTCTACCAGTTCACACCTATTCGCTAGAACCAGTTGATAACATTCTAAGCAGTTCGGAGAACCAGTTGTTAGAAGAAATTACTGGCCTAATCCTGTAAGGAAGGCAGGAAGGAAACATTCTGGTGTTGCTTACAGAAACTGCCTCTCCGTTAACCCTTATTACATTCTTGGCAGGACTGGACTTCCGATTTCAGGAACTTCTCAGTAGTTTTTTTTCTCTCCTTTGCTGGTACTTTACTTGTGTTACAATGGCATTGAAAAAAGTGACTTATGACTGTTTTTCACACTTACGACTGTTGCAACATCCCCAGTCATGAGAGGCCAGGCAAGGAGATGTGTGCTTCGATGTGAGTGATATTGAGTTGGCCACACCCAACCAATAACATGACCACCAAGCCATGTCCAACCAGTCACATGACCACCAAGCCATGCCCACCACCTAAGCCATGCCCATAGAACCGGTTGTTAAAAATTTGAATCCCATCCCTGCCTCCAGTGATGAAGCTCCCACAACTTCGGAAGGCAAGCTGTTCCACTGGTTCCATTGCTCTCACTGTCAGAAAATTTATCCTTACTTCCAGGTTGAATCTCTCCTTGTTCAGTTTCCATTCATTATTCCTTGTCTGGCCTTCAGGTGCTTTGACTAAGTTTGTAATACGTAAAACTGTACACTGACAAAATAAACATTTATCTCATTGAAATAAACTGTGAACAGTTAAACTAAGGTGTTTGGCATGAAATAAGAATGTTAGGGGTTAATTCCTCCCTTTTAAATTCTAGTCTGAAAGAAATCTGTGCAACCTTGGGGCTCTTAAAAGCTGATTGTTTGGTCCTAATCACCATGTCATAATGAAAGAGTAGTAAACACGCAATCATTACCATGCTTCCATAAAATTACTTGGCTGACCTTTAATTCAGAGGCTAGAAGGATGTTCATACCTGAATCACTGTCTTAGGTCGCAAGAATATTTCAGAAAAAATTGAAGAACAATAAAACATTTTGGTTATAATGTAGGTTTATAATTATACTTGGAGAAAATTCACACATTAGACTAAGATAAGCTGTTTGGAAATGTTTTTCTTTTACTCTTAATTTTACTCTTTTTCTTAAATGCTAGTTTAATATACCAAAAAGGAAGAAAAGACAGAAAAGAACCAAAGACATCCTATACCACATTATACTGAGAAAATCATTCAGCCTAATTTTTAAACAAATCATTAAATGCAAAATAATATTCATTAGTGTTTCTACTACATCAATAAAAAGCCAGTTTATAAACAAATATCTATCTAATTCTAAAAATCTGTGGTGTGTGCATGTTTGTTCAGACAAAGAGGTATTTTTGCTATTCATTCTCATATTTGCTAAATCTGTAATTTTTCATATAATGATAAATTCAAAGTGTATATTTACATCTTTAAACTGCATTCAATTTCATAAAATCCTATTAGCAAACTTGGGATATAAAACTAAAATGGTACAATAATATCCTAAGATAGCTTCAAATTCTTGCAAAGAATTAATATCCATCTTAGCAATACTTTTTATTTATAAAATATTTTACACCTAGAATCATAAATTTAAAAACTGAGTACTGTTAATGGATCTGTATCAAATTCTAAATCAATTAAAACCACAATTTTAGGCAATCCAAATTCCCCTCAGAATAGTTCAAATTATTTAAAATGTGATGAGCCATAATCTAATGTAAAGTATTAATTCCCTTAAATCACTATGACTTCAAAAAGTAAAAATTAAAGTCAGCTGCTTTCAGAGTGGGATTATTGCAAAGTGTAACTCTTGCCATATGAATAAAAGTAAAAATTATCCTTCCATCCTAAAATTTTGTGGCTTGTAATCTAGCCACAATAAAGCTAAAAATAGAGACCAGCCTTGCTATGATACCAAAGAAAGCATGTACTAACTTTCCAATTGTGTCAGTTATTATTTTTATTTCATTCATTTACTACCATTCCATAGAAAAACTAAAATCGAAATGTATACCTAAAAAAAATCAAAAGCCCACATCACCATGAGATTTCTTCTTCATATTCAAAAAAAAAAAAATCTGATCTGCATGAAAAAAATCAAACCTGCAAACAAATACATCCTATGAAGTATAATTAATGTTTCCTACATTTTACTATGTTTATCTTTCTCCTAAATTAATGGAATTTTTTTTAGCTATGTATTTATATCCATTTTTATCTAAAACCTTAAAACTTGTTATGTTCATTAACAAACAAGTAGTTTCCTTAGGGTGACTGCATTTTTTTTCAATCAAACCATTAAAACCCAATTAGTACAAATATCAATAGAAACATTATAGCCTACAAAAATTAACATTTAAAGTTACTGGCCTTCTAAGCACCAGAAATATTGCAAAAAAAAAAATGCAAAAAGAACAGTGTTCCTGCATTCCATGATGATGGAAAATTTATCTCCATCCAGTGAAGTGGACAATATCCTCTGCTACATCCAAGATTACCAGGCTATTATAAGGACAAAGAATAAATATAGTATCATACAACTCTGTCCTTTAGCACAGGGGTCCCCAACCACCGGTCCGCGGACCAGTACCGGTCCGCGGAACAAGTCCTACCAGGCCGCTGGTTGCTGGGCGCTGCCATCTTTTTGATGAAAAAGTGCTTCCGGTGAGCTTTTCCGGTAGAAAGCTCACCGGAAGCACTTTTCATCCAAAAAGATGGCGCCCAGCTGATGCCGACGGCGCGGCGCCCAGCTGATGCCGGTACCGGGCCGCGGCATACAAAAAGGTTGGGGATCACTGCTTTAGCATCATCATCTCCTGAATTAGATGCCTATGCTCAGTCTAGTGCTATCACGTATATACATCAGGAGCTGACACTGGAAAGAAGGAAGGTTATGGGTCAGCACCAAGCTCCTGAAGTAGTACCTGCAGAAAGTATTAAATTAGGTCTC
Organism: Notechis scutatus; assembly: GCF_049901735.1. Classification (NCBI taxonomy): domain Eukaryota; kingdom Metazoa; phylum Chordata; class Lepidosauria; order Squamata; family Elapidae; genus Notechis; species Notechis scutatus. The sequence continues at coordinate 52,474,157 of NC_142014.1, forward strand.
TATGCTAGTACTTCCATTTTGGAATATATACCAGAACAGTTTGCATCCATTCCCTACCTCAACTTAAATCATACTTTCCTCTTAGAGTCTTCTAGATCCATTTGCCTGAGATATGACTTTTTCACTTAGAATGCATCTGCTTGCTTTTCATCCTCTTTTATTCATATGCACCCTCAAAATCGAAATTCACATGCTTTCGAGTATTGAGGTTAAGAGAAGCCAGACACAGCTCACCAGTCCTGTGTAGATCGTGTACCAGGAGGCTGATATTATCCCAGTTTTCTGCTCACCTAGGATAGTATTGAGGAGCAGGTGTTAAAAACTTGGCAACCCTTAATACATCATTCAAAGGCTGCATTTGGCAAATTATGCAGACCTACTCTACATCAAAAGGCATCATTTCTTAATTAAAAAAAGATTTTCCTAACAAGGTGCGGTTTGGCTACCTGTTGAAGTGCTGTTTCCATGGACACACACATCATATAACTAACTTCAAAAGAAGAATAAATCTTTGCATCCTATGCCACCAGTTCCCAGCACAAGTAATACTGGTTGAAACCTATTTCTGACTAAATGTAAACAGAAGCAGTTTGCAACTGTTTGATTCAAATTTGTGAGATTTTATGACTACTGAAAACAGATTGCTGTCTTATTAAATATTGCAATCCTTGTGATGCTGTGTTAGACTTTGTCCCAATGTTCTGTGTCCTGAGTAAATCTTCCTTCTGAGGAAACAGTTTTATAAATTGATCTTGAGCTGCTAAATGATACAAAATTTCAGAAACTCTGTAGTTATTTGACACTTTTTAATGCAATCTGCTAAGGCAAGTAGTAGGTTTTTCTAGCCTAGTAGTCTCCAAAAATGTTGAGATTTGCTGGCTGAGAAGTTGGGGGTATCTAGCGTCAAATTAGGAAAGACTATAATAGAGATTTCAGTTGAATATAGATTAAAAATGGATTCAACACAGAATTGGGTGAGGCGGGTGACATAGTTAAATCAATAACTTAGTTTGCCATTCTTGTTTGGGTAAGATACCTGCACTAAATAGATTAACCCTTTTAACATGTAAAATTTAAAAATGGTTCTTAGTAAGCATGATGTGTTATTTATACCAGATACCATACCATACCGATGACACTGCAATTTCTGCACAGAGCGCAGAATTGAATTTGCACTCTCTAAAATGAAACTTGCTGTGAAAAGAATGCCTTATGTAACTACAATTCATAGAAGAGTCATGCTTTCATACTTGCATACAGTGTAACCCCCATTTAAAAATAAGCTGTATTCATTTGGAGACTTCTAAATCAGAAAGAAAAAAAATATTTTCTGCCAACACTAATATTCTTGCATGTCATTTTATATCAGGGACAATATCTTTGATACAGTAGTTACACAATCACTTTAACAATGTGTATTCCAGACTGGTGTCCACATTTATAATAGGACTATTTTTCTCTGAAACAGGCAGAACCATCCAATTAGTTTCCACATTTTCTAATACTGTAAGCAGTATGGTACTAAAAGAACTGCAGAAATGAGGGAAGAAATACTTAAGAGACTTGATTGAATTTGAAAATCTTACAACTCAACATTTCAGAGCATTTTCTGGGGCCTTATTTACAAATCAATGGTAAAATATGACCCAACAAGTTATATGGTTAAATATACATGAAATATCTGTCTCATTAGCTGATCCCTAGGAATTCTAGCAAATTTAATATATTCCTTACTTAATAGGAAATATATACCTCCCTAAAACCTGAGGACTTTTTCACATTGATCTCAAGTAGTGTTTATAATTGGCCTAATGAGAGCGGCAGCTGTAGAATGGGCAACCCCCCTTTTCTTACAGGACTGCTTATTCTTGAACAAGTACACTAATATTGTGACATGCCTGAGGGCTAACATCAATGATCCAGTTGAGGAAGTGAAATATGTCACTTTGGTACAAGGTAAGTGCTTGTTCTGGGCATTTACCGCTGAGTTTTAGCTGTTAGCTCAGGATGTGGGGAGGAATGGAAGCGATTTAGCAGAGTAGTTTAAAGAGTGAATAGCAGATGAAATAGAATATAAAGTCATTTGTTGGGGCTCCTTGGGATTAATATCTGAATACATCCAAGTCTGCTTAGTATCAATAAATGACATAAGGGTTGTGGCAGAGAACAAGTGGAAAAGGAAAATGACCCTATTCTCAATATATTCATTCCTTTACCATGTCCTGCTCATTTCATAAAACTTCAAAATGTAAACCTATGCAACTGGGAGTTAGCAATGCACAACTATCTGCATAAGAAAAAATATGCCAATGCATATAAGACCTATGTCAGTATTGTAGAGCAGGGGTCCCCAACCACCGGTCCGCGGACCGGTACCAGTCCGCGGAACAAGTCCTACCGGGCCGCTGGTTGCTGGCGCCGCCATCTTTTTGATGAAAAAGTGCTTCCGGTGAGCTTTTCCGGGTAGAAAGCTCACCGGAAGCACTTTTCATCAAAAGATGGTGCGCCAGCGCTCGTGAGCTTTTCCGGTGAAAGCCATTTCTACCCGGAAAAGCTCACGAGCGCTGGCGCCGCCATTTTTGATGAAAAGTGCTTCGGTGAGGTCACCGGAAGCACTTTTTCATCAAAAAAAGATGGTGGCGCCCAGCTGATGCCGGTACCGGGCCGCGGCGCCCAGCTGATACCGGTACCGGGCCGCGGCATAAAAAAGGTTGGGGATCACTGTTGTAGAGGGTCTGATGATAAGTACACTGATAGCAGAGGTGGTATTCAGCAGGTTCTGACCAGTTCTGGAGAACTGGTAGCGGAAAACTTGAGTAGTTGGGAGAACTAGCAAATACCACTTCTGATGGGCCCCACTCCCATCTATTCTCTGCCTCTCGAGTCCCAGCTGATCGGAGTCCCAGCTGATGGGCTGGGTCTTCTTTTGTTGCCCTGCACAGGAGGATGGAGCTGGAAAGCAGGTTAGTGGAGTGGGGAGAGAATGGAGATTTTACAGTATCTTTCCCCTGCTACGCCCACCAAGCCACACCCACCAAATCATGCCACGCCCACCAAGCCACACCTATGGAACCAGTAGTAAAAAAAAATTGAATCCCACCACTGACTGATAGGATCCTCTCTTTCCAAAGTATCAATGAAGTGTCATACTTGTGGAAAAGGGAGGCATTTTGCAAATCGATTCCCTAACTGTTAAAGATCTGACTATCTGGGAAACAATTCTGTAACAGCACCTTGTATTTGCTCAGAAACTGCAGTAACCACAAATTATTTGGACCCCAAATGGACAGAATATTTTAGTTATTACTATTGCTCTGTAGACATAATGAGAATAGGTATACAATAGATCCAGGACTGATCCCCTTAGGGTTGATATTATTGATGGACAACTTTTATACTAAAATCCCCTTTAGCACAAACCATCCCTATAATCCATCATTACCAATCATTATGGTATTTGCAATCTTATATAGCCACTGCAAGAGAACATTTCAAGTTCAGGATTGAACTTGGGGTCTGTGTTGCTCTCTGAGCTTGGTTATTTTCTTGCAGTTTTTTTCATTACCAAACTGGGTAATGAATGCTAGTAGATGAGTAAAGTTTGCTCTCATTTTACATACTAGTGGCTTGTCCGGTCAGTGTTAGAGGAAGTGACCTTGGTGGTTCCTTGATTGGACAGTTGTTTACTATTAATTTGTTTGTCTGAATTGGTAGTTCCTTGACTGAGATGTTACTTTGATTGCTGGTATAATGTTAATCTTGATGTTAATCTCTGTTCTTCTAGGTGTTGATTGCTGGCAAGGATATGTTTTGATCTTTTTTCCCCCTTTTGGCTTTTTTATTGTCCCTTTCAATTGTGTGTAGACGTTTCTTATTTTTATGTGCCTGTGGATGAGCAGTTTGTTGAGTGCAAGTCTTCTAGAAATTCTCTAGCATTATTAGATTTCATTTGGTCTAAGATGCTTAGTATCCCAGTTGAAAGTATGGTTAGGTTTGTCCATGTATTGTGAAATTAAGGAGGTTTCGTCATGTCTTCTGACTGCTAGTTGGTGTTCATGGGTGTTTTTGCTAGTCTAAATGGTGGCTTTTGCAGTCCTTACACTGTATGTTGTAAATGACCCCTGTTTTTAATTCTGGGGCTTCTGGATCTTTTGGTTTATTTAGGATGTTTTGGAGGGTTCATTTGTGCTCTATAATGATGCCATGTGGTTGTAATAATCTGTTGCTGGTTTCTGAGATGGTTTGGATGCATAGTAGTGTTACCCTTTTTATAGCTTGTGTTGGTTTGTGCTACATTGAGTTCAGTGATCAGGTATTTTTTTAATGAAGTTGCATGGATACCGATTTTCTTGGAAGATATTGTATAGGTGATCTGTTTCCTTTTTCTGATGTCCAGGATTGCTGCAGTGTATTAATGCTTGTCCAAATAGTGTTCTTACACAGCTTCTCTTGTGGGAGGTTGGGTTGTAACTTTGGTAGTGGAGCACTTGGTTGGTGTAGGTAATTTTATGATAGACTTGGTTTCTAATTTGCCATTACTACCTCTGCTGATGAAGATACTCAGGAAAGATAATGTGTTGTACCCTGCAACAGAAAGGTAATGTATTTTCTTCTTCCCTAGTGAATGTTATTCCTTTGAAAATGTTGATGGTTTCAGGTGTGTTTTCTAGGTGGTCCTTTTTCAGCAACCTCATTACATTTTCCAATAGTCTTCAGAAGGTACTAGGCTCAAATGCACAGCCTACTTATACATTGGGATGAGGATATTAATATATTTGAATCGTCAGCATGCAATATTCACAGCCTAAGCCTCAAGCCCCCACTGCTCACAAACTCTCAGGAGTATTTTCCTACCTTGCCTGCCAAAGACATGGGCTATGCTAAATGTGTAAACACTAGCAACATATACTCTGCTCTCCCTGACCAATTCTTTATCAATCTCATTCCTAGAGCTCAGATTTCTACAAAACACAACCATTCAATGTCAAATATTTGTCTGAAATAATTTGTCAATGATAATTCAGAGAAAGATTTCAAATCTTCCTCTCCTTCACAAGGTGTTCCTATACCTTATATTGTTATTGTTAAGTAGAAAGATAAGGTTGTACACATTAATGAAGATTACAGGCTCCTCAATGTGCAGCTACTAAGCAGTTACTACCATCTCTCCTTCACTTTTGAATTTTTCAAAGAGATAGAGAAGGTATATATCCCTACCAAACTGAATCTCAGCAAGGCTTACAACCTGAATTTGCTTAAAAGAGAGTTACAAATATTTTACTTTGTTTGGATCTTGTTAAGGGAAATCTGAATGCATAGTTAGAGCTTTCAGGTTGTTTACTATTCCTTCACTCTAAATGCAATTGAGAATGAATTGAATCATTAATGAAGTGAATCATCTATTTTCATGATTTTTAGACAAAACTATAGTATTTCATCTAGAATGATTTGCTGAATTTCTTGAAGGAATCTGGTCTAGTCACTGATCAAGTTAAACCATTCTTCAAAGCTATTATGATTACAGCTTGGAGATAGAGCACTTTTATTCTGTTTTGTTCAGAACTGTATAGTTCTGTGGAGTACAGTATTTGTAATCCCCCTGAAGAAATTAAACTAAAATGGATTCTAGTCTTGGGGAGGGGAAATCCCCCCACTACACTATCAGATATATATACCTATCAGTGCCTACTGAACTCGAACATGTTTTTCTGAGCTAATATTTTATTTATTTTTATTTTATTTATTTAATTTATCAATTGCTTACAAGATAATAGGTATAAGTATAAACATGAGTAAGAATAGAGGAAATAGGTACGAATAAATGGGGACAATAGGATAGAGACGGTAGGCACGATGGTAGGGGACGGTAGGCATTATGCACGCCCCTCACAGACCTCTTAGGAATGGAGAGGTCAATAGTGGATAGTTTGAGGTTAAAGGAGTGGGGGTTAGAGAATGTAAGAACAGAGTCAGGTAGTGCATTCCAGGCATTGACCACTCTGTTGCTGAAGTCGTACTTTCTGCAATCAAATTTGAAGCAGTTTACATTGAGTTTGTATCTGTTGTGTGCTCTAGTATTGTTGTGGTTGAAGCTGAAGTAATCATTGACTGGTAGGACATTGTAGCAGAGAATTTTGTGTGCTACGCTTAAGTCTAACCATAGGCAGCATAGTTCAAGGTTGTCCAAGCCCAAAATCTCAAGCCTGGTGATATAGGGTATTCTGCTGCAAACAGAGGAGTGTAGCACTCTTCTAGTGAAATAGTTCTGGACTCGCTCAATTGTATTAATGTCCAATATACAGTGCGGATTCCAGACTGAAGAGCTGTATTTGAGTATTGGTCTGGCAAAAGTTTTGTATGCTTTAGTTAGCAATTTGATATTTCTGGAGGAGAAGCTTCGTAAGGTTAGATTTACAACTCTTAATGCCTTTTTGGCAATGCTGTTACAGTGAGCTCTGGTGCTTAGATCATTTGATATGAGAACTCCAAGATCCTTGACAGAGTGAGGATCATTGAGGTCATATCCGCCTAGTTTGTATTTGGTGTACTGATTGTTTTTTACCAATGTGTAGGACAGAGCATTTGTTCCTCGAGATTTCGAGTAAGAATATGGCTAACATGAAATAGCTATAGCTATAGCACTTAGACTTATATACCGCTTCATCAGGGGTGAGATTCTACTGGTTCTGTCTGGCTTTGTAGAACCATTAGCTCTGAAGAGAAGCAGATACAGAACCGGTTCTGTGTCTGCTGCTGTTTTGGCCCATCTGCGCTCCCGGGCTCTTACCTGTCCTTTATTTCCTGCTTTTTCAACTTCAGCTGCTTTGCGCGGCACAGCTGCAGTTGAAAAAGCAGCAAAATTGTGCTTTTTCAAATGCTGCACACCTGCGCGCAGCGCTGCTCAGCTGTCCAGCCAGCACAGCTCATGACGTTTCACACACACACATGCAGTGAAACCAAACCGGTAGTTACACTGGCCGGATCTCACCCCTGCGCTTCATAGTACTTTACAATCAGTAAAGCACTAGCGCTTTACAGTCAGTTTACAAATCAGTATATTTCTCCCAGTAATCTGGGTCCTCATTGTACTAACCTCGGAAGGATGGAGGGCTGAGTCAATCCTGAGCTGGTTTGGATCGAACTCCTAGCAGTGGGCAGAATCAGCCTACAGTACTACATTCTAATCACTGTGCCACCAGGGCTTCTGTAGGCCCAGGAAAAGCATACCTATGTTTAAAAGTGTCAGGGAATTGTGCAGCAGGTGTCCAAATGAAGTCAGAGATGCTGACACAAACTTGTAGTTTCATATAAATAAATATATTTTACATTTATATTTACAGCAAACAAGATAGTCAGGCAAACAGGAGCATCATGAGATAAATCATAAAGCACACAGGGCACACAGACAGAAAAAAAGACAGGGAAACAGGGAAACTCCTGCTCCACATGCACAGCAACCAATCACAGAGAAGATTGCCTCACTCAAGAGCCAGCACTCTCCAACCAATCAACCACAACTCTGTATTCTGGCCCACTGCACAACCCCACTCCTCCAACTACTAAATTTAAATATCTTAATAAAGAGCTACTGAAAAGTTGAATGTGGGTGCCATCTTGGATCTGAAGCAACTACATCTACTTCAGATACAAATATTGTAGACTTCAGTACAAACAGTGCCATGCTAAATCAAATGTGTATTGTATTGCAATACTACAGCCTACAAAATAAGGCATAAGCTGGTTGTCTGAAAGAGCTCAAGTAGAAACGGAGTAAAAAGCAATATAAAGATATTGCTCATGTTATTCCAAATCCACTAACTTTGACATCAGATTCCAAAGCAGGTTTCTACTGAAAATCAGCAAAGTACAAATAAGAGAGAGAGAGAGTTCACTGGGAGAAAATTATTCCTTAATAGCATTAACAGCAATTGGCTGTGTAGACAACTGTAATCAATGTAATTGCCAGGAGGGAAAATTAAGATCCTTCATTATGAAATACTGGTAATATACTCAACAGTTTTATGATACTACCAAATTCTAGTTTATGGTATTTACCAGCCACTCACCTTCTTGCTCTCTTGATGTATTTTTTTTATACATCTGGCTATTTTCTTAATCATTCTGCAATGTGACTACAAAGAGTGTTGAATAGCCTCCTCAGTTAAATCCAAACACCAAAACATGACTATAAATTCAGTTAAGGCAACTATTTATCTTTTTTTATGATGTTATAGGTTTGGTGACATAAGGGAACATCAACCATCATACACTTTGAGAAATATTATAGTCCAACCATATAATCTTACTTTCCTGTCTGAAAAATATCTCATTCCGAATTTAAAACAACCTGAACCAAGTTTGAAAAAGATAATTTTTATTGCAAAACCACTCTTCTGAGGATGAAGCAAGTTGTTTTTATCATTTTGGAAGTTATGAAAATTGAAATTCAAAAAGTTCTGCAATATTCCCTGCAACTGGCATCCTCCATAACCTATGATTGTAAAATATATATATAAAAAAATAATTACAAGTCTTACTAGTGCAAGATCTTGTTCCTTGTTATACACTGACTTTCTCCTTTTCTGTCTTTCTCACATATCTACAGATCCATCAAGCCTCATCATGAGTAGGTTCATTTTATAAACGAATTTCAGGAAAATATTAAAAAGACAATCCTTAAAAATGGGGCAGATAGAGTCTACCAAATGTGCATTGTTCTTTAATACATGCATTTTGGCTTCATTATGATGCTAGTGCTACTATGATCATTATTCTGACATTATCTAAAAATGTTACTTTCAAACAGCACAAGAGCATCTATATATTTGATTTTGACTGTGGCATGTGGTAACTGCTTTTGTTCAAAGATATGCATGAAAAATGATGAGAAAGATAAAATTTAGAGACAGACTTAAGATGCTATCTCGGTTTTTAGATGGATTTATATAAACAGTTTCTTCCCACTTTGGCATGCTGTATTTCTATGTCTGTTCCAAATCTTAGAGGTAAACAGTTGCTGTTTGTTATGAGCTGCCAGTCTGTTTAAATAGGGAGGTTACTACTTTCCAGTTGCATTGTTTTCTCTCTGTGCTTTGCACAAGTGAGCACAGTCATTTCTTATGGAACTACTGTAAACTTAAAACCAATGACTTATATGCAAGAATTCTAGAAATTTCTGCAAATGTGATGTATTTATAGCATTTTAGTAATATATTGCTTTATGCTTCTGTATAATTACTAAGTAAAGGTTATCTTTTATACACAGAGACACATTCATAAACATACATTCATAAATACACACACACACAGTGTAAATACATAGTCTACATGTAGACACACACACTCACACAAAGTTTTGTTGGATTTATATTTTGGCTGTGGATGCAGAGTCCACATTTAGAATTGGATGGCCTGAACAAATTTAATAAATACATAAAATTGTGAATCACAAAATGTAGGAAAAACATTGCATCCTTTTGTCACAGTAAGAATATTATAGCAGAGAACAGGCTTCTCAAACTGGTTGAATAATAATTCCCAGACAATCTAACTAAGTGTTGTGCTGGCTGGAATTCTAAAAAAGGCTGGCATTGATGAGATATCTTGGTGGAACTTTCACTTTTTTCAGGAATTCAGCATTTAAAGAAGGAGTTCGTATGCACTCCCTCCTGCCAATTCTAGGAATGCATGTACACGATGAAAGTAAAGATAGTAGCTAAGGATATCAACGTGTGAAGCATCCCTGACCTGCTCTCGAATTGCCATTGGCAAGGGGGATGGAAAGTGAACTTTGCAGCTGCATCAAGAAGCTGGCCTCTCAGTCAAAACAAAGCACATTCCAAACGATGCGTTGAGGTCGTCTCCACGGAAACCCACAGGGGCCGGAGGGAGTGATTTTTACAACCCGTGAAATTGCTTCATTGGGGAATGTGTCTGATGACACATATTGGCGGGAGGGGGAAACAGGGTCAGAGGCAAAGCGCAAATTAACTGAGGTCAGAGTTGGCTCCACCTGGTCCGTGCCGACAAAGAACAGAAAAGGGGTATGGAGATGGTGTAATGTAAATTAGACTTAACTATCTTTCTTTCACTTTTCCTATTTCTTTTGCCTTAAATACTTTTTGCTTACAATTTCTTATACCATTTTCCACTTTGCATAATATTGTTTACTGTAAAGGGTATGGTTTCTAAACTCTGCCTAATTCAGAACATTCAAATTACCTACCCATATCACCACAGTAGTATAGTCCACAAGTTTTCTTTTTCTTTCTTTTTATAATAGTCAGAAAATGCTTGTAACTATAGTTATGCTTTCACATCTATTTTGGAAGCTTTCTTTTGTCTATGTGCCAAAGAATCTGTTGTTTAAATATTAGGTTAAAATCTTCTTATGTTCTTTCTATCACTTTCAACTGCTACTTTCTTATTTTTGAAAGTGGATTAGGCAAATTCATGGAGCATATATTTATTAGTGATTTTTACACAATATTATACAACATTAGTATCATTGGTGGCACAGTAGTTAGAATGCAGTATTGTAGGCTAACTCTGCCCACAGACACGAGTTCGATCCTGACTCGAGGTTGACTCAGCCTTCCATCCTAACAAGATCGGTAAAATGAGGACCCAGGTTATCGGGGGCAATATGCTAACTCTGGTAAACCACTTTACAGAGAGTGCTGTAAAGCCAGGGGTGGGATTCAAACTTTTAACAACCAGTTCTGTGGGAGTGACTTAGGTGGTGGGTGTGGCTTGGTGGTCATGTGACTGGGTGGACGTGGCTTGGTGGTCATGTTATTGGCTGGGTGTGGCCAACTCAATATCACTCACATTGAGGCATGCATCTCCTCGCCTGGCCTCTCAAGATTGTGGGGATGCAGTCGTCAGTGTGAAAAATGGTCATAAGTCACTTTTTTCAGTGCCATTGTGAATGGTCACTCCATACAAGCAAAGTACCAGCAGAGGAGGAAAAAAAAAACTCCAGAGAAGTTCCAGAAACAGGAAGTCTAGTCCTGCCAAGAATGTAATAAGGGTTAACAGAAAGGCAGTTTCTGTAAGCAACACCAGACTGTTTCCTTCCTGCCTTCCTTACAGGATTAGGCCAGTAATTTCTTCTAAAACCGGTTCTCTGAACTGCTTAGAATGTTAACAACCGGTTCTAGTGAATAGGTGCAAACTGGTAGAATCCCACCCCTGTGTAAAGCATTATGAAGTGGTATACAGGTCTAACAGCTATTGCTATTTCTAATATCACAGAGGCAGTATGGTTTTGTTGATAAAGTTGAAGAACATGAATGGAAGGATACCATTGCTTTCCCTTCTATTTGTAGGTAGTCAAAAGTCATAGTTGGCCCAAAATACAGTTTCAAACTTTGGTCTAATTCATTTGAGGTCTTTCTTTATTTTTATATATTTTTTGTAATAAAGGTCACAAAGAATGGTCCATTTTTAAAAAAAGTTATCAGACAATGAACTTCCTCTGCAGGAAATATGCCATTGAGAATGAGATAAGCAGCAGGAAGAAAAAGTGAAGAGATAAAGAAATAAAAAATGAAAGGTAAATGCCAATAGGGGGGAGGGAATACAAAATACCCCTGTGCACATGATTGCATTCTCACAGATATAAAGATATATACATACATATACACAAGTGAGCATGTGTGCGCGCACACATACATACACACTCACACACATTGTAGGGGGATGAGGAGTGTGTTTAGATTAAAGTTTGCTCAGAGCTAGGATCATGTGAAGAACAATTCATATAATTCGTTCAAAATGATGATCAGGTGATTTGAGTAAAACTAAGTTGGCTTTATCCTGAAGTGGTTCATTCTTTCCTATTGTGGTCATAAAGAAATGCCAAATCTTCTTGGATTGCTTTAATTTGGGTTAGTGCAAAGGAAGTTATGTATTCATCACCATCATATTCGTAGGTATCAAGATCAACTTTTGGCAAAAAAAAAATATACAGTATAAATGGCTAACTTTAACATAAAATAGTCTATACAGCCAGTTTCAATCCGACAGATGTGAAGGAACCGCATCACACTAAAAAGTAGTAGGGATAAGTAATCATTTAATATTTATTCAGCAATTCTAGATTCATATGGTAAGTATAGGTTGATTAAAAATGGTTTGGTTGGCTAAGTAATTATATGCTGGTTCAAATCCGTATTGCACCATGCTGGTTGCATGATGTGATTAAAAAAAGACTAAATCAGAAAAGAAGTGGGAAGAGAAATAAAAATAGAAAGTTTATTTTTCTCCTGGAATGAATAATTCTGTGAAAGTGCAAATAGTACCATTATTTGCAGGTTTTGAGAGATTCCATGGCATTCCCTGCCTTATGTTTATGATAACTGATTTTTTTTTTTGTTTAGTCTATACTGAACAACTTAATTCTCAGGAGTCTCAAATAAACAATCAATATCCCATAAACTGCACTAGTATATCATAACAAACATGTTTTGCTTGATTAGATGTTGAGTCTGATTTCTCAATTCTACAATATTTTTCCTCTCCAAAATTTCAGCATCCATTCTAAGAGAAGATGATGTCCATTAGAATTATACAATGCAGGAAAACACGCACTGGAGCAGAAAAATTTAACCAGAGCTTCAGGCCTACATGCAACTTCAGGACTTTCCCAAAGTTACCGTCAATTTGGTATTTTGAATGTGGCAAATTGGGTGGGGTGGGAAAATTATGCAATACATGAAGAAAAGCCATGTTAACTGTATTTTATAATTTGAACGTAAACTGAATAAAATCTCATTTAGTTTTCCCTGGTCCTATTGACTTTTTCACGCTGACCATATTTCCACTTTGGAATGCAAACCTTCTAGTGCCCTTCAAAGGCTAAGGGAAAAAAGAAATTGTTTGCCTTATACTAGAAACACCAAGGTGAGAAAACCAGTCCAAGGGTAGAAAGTCAGGGAAATGACCTTGAAAGAAATAGCAAGAACCATTCTATAAGCAAAGAGGGCTAAAGCATTCCTTAAATGCTATGAAACAAGATAAGATATGGAAGAGACTCTTACAGGTTTTTCCTGATTCATTGGGATATAAGAGAGAAGGGAAGTAAAGTACAACCAGGCTTATAAAATTATGTTGTAATAGACTATTGAAATACCATGGTACCTTGGTACTCATTGTCAATTGGTTCTGAAAGGCGTGATGAGTACCAAACACAATGCGTACCAAACAAAATTTTCCCATAAGGAATAATGTAGTGAGTTATAAAGTAGCCAACACTGACAAGTAGACTATGCTTCCAAATAAACAATGAGCCACTTGCATGCCTGATGACAAAGTGTTTGCATCAAATTGCATTGAGTACCAAATTCAATGAGTTTCAAAGCAGTTGAATACCAAGATATCACTGTGTACTTTACTGATAGTGCTAGTTTGCAGTGGAATCTCTTCCTTGAGGCCTACAAAGATGCAGGGAAAAGCAACAGAGATGACAGGGGGTCTAGAGGCTAATCATTTGATGAATAGCTAATGCAACTAGATAGGTTTGGCCAAACAAATAGACAGCTTAGTGGTGACACGATAACAGTCTTCCATTACTTGAAGAGCTGTCACAGGGAAGAAGGTGTTGATTTATTCTCCATAACAGCTGACAGCATGACAACAAGCAATGGGTGGAAGCTAGTTAGAGGGAGATCCAACATGGAACTTGGTAGTCCATGGTAGTCCTCAATTTACAACAGTTTGTTCAGTGACCATTCAAAGTTATAACAGCACTGAAAAAAAAATGACTCGTGATAGTTTTTCACACTTAGAAGCATTGCATTATCCCCATGATCAGATGATCAAAATTCAGATGCTTGGCAAATGACTCATATTAATGACAGTTGTAGTGTTCCTGGGTCATGTGATCACCTTTTGTGACATTCTGAAAAACAGTCAATGGGGAAGCCAGATTCACTTAACAATCCATGTTACTAACTGCAGTGATGAGGCAAAACTCAATAACTGTCTCACAGATATTGTGGTCATAAGTCAAGGACTGTCAAGGTTCCTTAAGACCTCCAAGGTTCTTTCCAACCCTATGATGCTATTTAGGGCTAACAGCAAGTATGCCAGTTAAAATGTAGGAAAGGAGAATCACCTGACCTTTCTACTCTTGCTTTGATGCCCCTTTGGGCCCCAGTTTGCATCCTCGTAACATCATTTCTTCCTGTTTCCATATAATAAACATGCTGCCTCTTTGGAGTCATGCTAGAGGAAAGAAAACTTTTTGATGGCAGATTTTATGTTGCTCTATAGGCACTGCTCTAGCTTTCACTAATCTTGCGGCTGCTTTTGAAATGATTGGTTTTGAACAAGAGAGTTATAGGAAAGTTGAATATGTGAAGGTTAATACGTTCATCCTTGCACTGAGCCATCAACTCAAATAAGGTTTCTTTGCATCAGCTGGAGGGCATTGAAAGGAAAGGAATAGAAATATCACTGTGTTGGATTTTAGAGCCACAGTCTTGCAATCAATATAAGAATATATTAATAGAAAATATTGTGGAAATTAACCGTATATGAGAAAATATACATAAATATAACTGCAAATAGAATAATACTAGTATAATGAGGCAATTCTAAAAAACAATACTTGTGATATTTACCAGTGCTGTACAGTGCTATAAATGTGTATGATCCTTGACAGAAAACAGCCTGTCTGGAGGAGGGAGGAGACAGCAAACAAACATTGCAATACAAGAGCATATACAACTGAAGAGCACCAAATGCAATTCAATGAAAACAAGTATTTCCAGTGCCCCCTAGATATTTCACGTATCAGTTCCCGTTATCTACAGTAACATTGCCTTTAGGGATTATCTTTCTTTAATTACAAATGATCAAATAAATATATTTGGGCATATTATTAAAGTAATCAAGACAATATTTTTTTTAAATACAAAAATATATATTAAGGAAGACATGTTTCACATTAAAGGGAAATACAGTAAGTCCAGGCTGTCGTTCAGAATCCTCAGGGATCAGAAAAGAGGAGCAGAACTTCAGTTGAAGCTTCATTTTTGCATCTCCAGCAAGCCACTTGCATGCCTGATATGTCACTTTCAGGCTGGGTTTTCAGTATTCACTGAATATACCTGATAGCTCCCCCAAGCAACCTTGTTAAAAGTTTACATTGCAGATCTTGGAAGTGCGATAGATATATGAAGAAGAAAGACTTAATGTGAAACTTTCCTTTAGCATGAATTTCACAAATTTTCACCTACTAAGAAAACTGTGGCAAATTTGCCATCACTTCTAGAGGTGTTCATGAAATGGAGAATGTATCTATGAGCTGGAAGTTCAGATAGATCATTCGGGGAGAGGTCACCATTTTGCCAAACTGAAACCTGGAGCATTCTGCTTGTTCTGGATTTTGGCCAATAAAATATCTGAAGAAGTTTAAATGGATGTTCCACCTTACTCTGTTGTTTTCCGTGTGGCCTATGCACTAGTCAGCAGATTGATTTTCCCAGTGCCAAACTTCACAGTAATGGCACACAGCAAAGGAGATGTCTCCATTTCCCTTAGCTGCCAACACTCTTGAATTCAAGCATGACATACCCAACCTATCAGCCTGTTGCTACACTGGGAAAATAAAGGTGAGGTGCGTGCACTGGTTGGATATGCTACGTATGAATCTAAGAGTGATGATGATGGTGTGATACTGTACCTAATCTTTTGTTAGTATTTTCACATTGCCACTGCCTTTGCATTCAAGTAAGGGCTGTGCAATAGCTGACTTCTTATTTCCTCAATTTTCCGAGGAGTTTCTTTTCACTACTTCCCTTTATCTGTGTGTCACCAGTAATGGCACTGACTTTTCTTGCTCTTCCTACCCCAAGCCTCTTTTGTCTAAAACACACATTATCAAAGAGAGATCCAACCTAGAATTAAGAAGAAATTTCCTGACAGTAAGAACTATTAATCAGTGGAATGACTTGCCTTCAGAAGTTTTGGGTGCTCCATCACTGGAGGCTTTTAAGAAGAGATTGGACAGCCATTGGATTGGACTAGAAGACCTCCAAGATCCCTTCCAACTCTGTTATCCTGTTTTAGAAGTTTTTGATTTGCAAATCTAGTATAGTCTTTAACCCCACTTTTTCCCAGCTGAGGTTGAGTAGAAACTACATAGACCCTTGACACGACACAGGTAGGTAACAATCTTTATTCTATGCTAGGATGAAGCCACTTTATGCAGCTGGTTGCTCTCTATAAAACTGGAGCCCCTTCATATATTCATAGCAGTTTAAAATTAATGGGCCTTTTGCCTTGTTAATAGCAGTTTTGGAGCTAACCAAGCTACTGGCTGTTGTCATAGCTAACATTTCTGTACTCAAAAACTCTAGCTCCTATCCTAACTACCACAAATACACACCCCTAGGCTGCTCTCAACCAAAGCCACATCATGGAGCAGAGGTTTGCACAAGACTGGCCTGTCAAATCCCCTAGTTTGAGAAGTAACACAAATCAAATTGAAAGTTAATAATTTATGCTGTTGCAATAGTGGCATGCAAGAAACCAAGGAGAAAAGGGGCTAATTGATGATTTGTGGGAATTACAACCTACTCTTTATTCATGCAAGATAAAAGACTGCCACCTTAAGCCATCAACAGTCCCAGTCTAGGATATATTTTTTTCCTTCTTGTTCGATAAAGCTTGATCTCATAAGATTCATGTGCCTATGCAAACAGATGCACATATGTGCAAGAGAGAGAGATGTCAAAGTGTTTGTAAATTCCTGCCCAGCAAACTGACATAAACAAATGTTAAAGATGGGAGTAGAGTAGAAAATAAGAAGGAACATCAAGAGGTTTGGGGAAAATGGAAATAAAACATAGGAATAATATTTAAGGCATTTAGCTTCTATTTCAATTAAAACTGTGCTGAGGCTTGTCTCTCCCAGTTATATCCAACAAATTATCTGTTTTTTCTTATCTCAGAATTCTTTAGAAATTCTTTTCTTTTTGAGCTTATTCTATTGTTGTAAAGGTGCTGTTATTGGTACTGTTTTTTTATTACACACCTACTCTATTGCTTTGCAAACCACCACCATCACCCCAGTCTTACCAATCTTCCTGGTCAGAGGAAAAGTTCCATTATGATATTTCTTCCTGTAGGATTTAATTTAAACTTGGGAAAACAAGACATTGCAAATAACTCCAGATATTTTTATTCAATGAAAGGACCCTACAACATCCTTCAACCATCTCAGAACTAAAGTGCAGGAGCCCTGCACCCCAGTGATAAGAATTTAATTATAGTGTTTTCTTGCATAAAATTCTTGGAAACAATTTTTTTTTCCTGTCAAACTGAAGGAAAATGGGTGGAAGAAAATTTCTAATTTCAACAGAACGTATGCATGTTGGATTGCACTAGGATAGAAGAAAAAGAAAATGACACAGAAGCAGTAAGCAAAAGGTTTCTTTTTCTTTTAAATGTCTCCTTTTCAGTTCATTTAATGATGGTTGTCCTCTTATTACAGTTCTCTTTTGGAGCTACAGTCACTAAGGTATTTGCAGAAAGAAATTCTTACGATGTGGAAAATCTTAGAAGAGGTGTCAGAGTATTTCCTGTGAAATGCCAAGGGGGTCATCATTCTTTAACTTATGTACATTCTTTCATTTTTAAAACAAAAGTCAGAAAAATGCAAGCCATTTTGAATATTTTAATAAAGTCAATTTCTTGGCATCATAGCTTAATTCCCACCTTTCTATTCCACTTCTTGCAATTTAAGAAAGCATCTCAAATATAACCTTGTTTTTATGAAGATAAAGGAGGAAGGGAGATGTTGCAAGCTTCTGTAACTGTAACCTTATATTAAGCATATTAAAAATAGGATTAGCATTTATGTTTTCCTAGTTCAGTTCACCTTAAAGGGCTAACAGACACTAGTGTAAATTCTCACTGGAAAAGCACCTATCATTCTCCCACCCAATCCAGGAGGGCACGGTTAAATTCACAATTGTGCTAGCAGAATCTCAAATTTTAAAAAGGCCCAAATAAAAAAAATTTGCTTCTCCCACCCTACCTCTAACATCAAAGAAGTGGCTGACACCAAAAGGGATCTGTGTTTACAATTTGTTTCCACAGCAACAATCTGCAATTTTAATACTATGTTCCCAGAGAGCTCACAAACCAACAAAGCAAAGATCTGAAAGAGAGATGGCACAGCAATCCTTTCTCTGGGAACTCAGCAGCACTAATACCATTTGATTCTCTCTTTCTCGTAAACACAAACACACATATTATACACATGCATTCCACTGACAGTAACATCATAGCTAACAAGCATTATAATATTCCATAGATATGTGACCAGTCCCTTGTGCACTCTCTGTTGGATTTCAGCTTGTCTTCTTAGTTACAAATATTTTATCAGAACCTTCTGCTGCAAACTGTCTAATAAATATACCTACAAAATGCAACATTAATTTTCCTCTGTGAAATATCACAGAATACATTATGTGGCTCTGCAGGGTATGTGTTGCATAATACTTGTATCTGTGCCTTGTAATGCAACAAAATGTTGGTAAAAGCCACATTTTAGTGTATTCTGGAAAGTCGCAGGAACATCTGAAATATCTGGCATCCGTAATATCATGTGCATATTATAATAATATGAACGCTCTGGGCCATCTAGCAGGCTTTCTACAAAAATAACTTTATTTCCCTATATAAGGTTGGTGAGGTTAGCCCCATCTCTGGAGGGGGGGGGCAGGGACAGCATGCAAGGTGGGCTGTGTGAGATTAAGTGATCTTTGTTCTCCTGCTTATTGGATTTTATCTGTTTATTTTATATCTTTACTCTGTTTTGTTTATTTTTTCTTGTTTTAGATTGCTATGGACTGTTGTGTTGTATGCTGCTCAGTCACATGTTTCTAAGATGTGTGGCTATATAAATATGCTAAATAAAAACATAAGGCTTTGTTTCTAATTAGGTCTGTGGTCACTCTAACACTACTCAGCCATACATACACTCTCAAATCAGTTTTATTTCTAAATTTATCCTGTAGAAGAGAGAGAGAGACGGAGAGACAGAAAGAGAGAGAATGATTTACTACAACATCTTTGGGAAAGGAATACTATTCTGACTGGGATTATGAAAAGGGGGGAAAGTTGCAGCCCTTACATGGTATATTACCGTAGCAGCAGTCTCAACCAGCTTAGCAGGTGATGCTGGGTGCTCAGAGTAATGCAATTTTCCAACCACATCAACATTTCAAGAGTCCTAGAACACCAAGCAAGTTCTATAATACCTCGTTCTCATACAATGAAATAAATGAAATTTTATAGAGAGAAATCAACATTACAACTCCCCTCCCAATTGTTCTGGAGAAAAATGTCACCATGAATTCTTAATGCCCACAAAGTAAAAAAAATACCCTTTGCTATATATTGCACTACAAAGCTTGTTTAATGCTGGCACTAGCACAATTTTCACTGTACTCCACACTGACAGTGCACTTACAGATTATATAACATATCAAGTCTGAATTTTAAGTGCATAGATTTCATTACTCTTGAGCTGATTTCTAATTTAACTGTGTATAGGGATTTACAAATTTTGCATATTTTCCATTATGGGTCTGTTCTATTTCCTTTTCTGTGAATTAAAAAAGCATTTATATTGTATGCATTTTTATCCAAAATTGGCATTTTAATATTCCTGTGACCCTTTAAAAATATTTTTGTATGTAGTTTTTTAAAGTGATGGCTGAATTACAAAGTTTGGGGGAATAAATGATCCAAAGGGTAATCAAGTTTTATTTGGAATCTTCCTCTGGTAAATGAGAATTACATCCTTGTTCTGAAACTGCAGCTACCACATCTCCTACTTTGAGATAGAAATGAGGTGCTCTCTGAGCTTGGTTGTTTTCTTGCAGATGTTTCATTACCCAAACTAGGTTACATCAACAGTGCTAGGAAAGAGTGAGGTTTGCTCACAATTTATATTCTAGTGGCTTGCCCTGTCAATGTTCATGGGAATAGTGTTGGAGGTTCTTTGGTTTGGCTGTTTATTGTTAGCTTGCTTGCCAATTCCATGATTCGAGTATTGTTTACTTCTTGATTGTTGGTCTGATATTAATCTTAGTGTTCATCTATGCTCATCTGGGTGGGGAGGTCGTTTGGTCTTTTTGTTCTCTTTTTGGCTTGTTTATTATCTCTTTTGAACAGTATGTAGATGTTATTTATGTTGATGTGCCTATTTATGGCCAATTTGTCAGATTGCCAGGCTTCCAGGAATTCTCTAGCATTTTGAGACTTGGTTTGAGAGTAAACTCCACTCCTTACTAGCACTGATGATGTTACCTAGTTTGGGTAATGAAACATCTGCAAGAAAGCAACCAAATTCAGAAAGCACTGAAGACCTCTCATTTCAACCCTGAGCTACAAAATTCTCCTTTATGGGACAGAAATATACAATTGGATATCAGCATTAGTATGTTGATTGATATCTCACCCAGAATTGATGGGTGCTCTCTCTATCAGTTTCAGACATTAAACATAGGCAATAAGATTGAAACCTGCAGCACCATATGCTGGAACAACTAAGGCTTTGGTTAACTATGACCACCAGAACCACTGCTTATGAACAATTGACACTGCTGCAAAACATTACCCCCTATTGCCAATTCTCATGACTATAGAAAAATATCTATGATTAATGCCACTGAAAGATCTGATTGGACTAGAAGGATCATGTTCAATTTATACAGTTCTTGATGAGGCCACCCTCAAGAGTGCCCAATCAATTTTCCACTCCATACCTAAGTCTGAACTCTGACTCAAAGAGATCAAGATAATTAGCTTCATCTAGGACTCTTTGCAAGTGATACCCCCTTACTTTCTCTAAGTTCTTCCCTAGGCAGGAAAGGTTAGAAGCAGATGATAGCTATCTAATACAGCCTGAGTAAAGGATGATTTTTTGAGGAAGAAGTGTACTGTAGCCTCCCTCAAGGAAAAAGAAGATACGTTTTCTTCCCTCAAAGAAGCATTAATGGCCTCTTATATTCGGATGCACAAATCCCTAGTGGCCTTCCAAAGATGAAGCCCATAGATCATAAAATTCAGGTGTAAGAGAGACCTTACAAACTCAAGCAAATGCCAGATGATTTCAAAACACACTTTCCAAGTCACATCCTTTGGATCTATACATGCAGCATTGCAGTAAATATGAATGATTTTTCTCAGCAAAACAATTGGCAAAAATGTTACATCAGCCTGCAGGGAGACATGACTTGCCTCTCTTTCCTCAAAAGGGAACAAGCCACCATAAACAGTGCCACTGAATGACATTCTGCCAATGCAGTAAGTGCAGAGATATACTGATGCTTTACCACCCTAATTACTGTTGATGTTAGACTCACAGCAGTGTCAAACTCAGCTCTTGTTTCCATCACAATGCTCTGGACATTATTTTTGCTGCTTCATCACTGAGAGCTTCTTGGTAAACTAAGGAGCTCCCTTAGGATCAGAGTATACTGAGAAGCTGCTTGAGAACAATTTCATCCAATGCTCGCCATATCCTAATTCCAGCATTTGATATGACTTATGGCAGAACTGTTCACCATAAGTACTGCTAAGAAAATCTTCAAGCATCTACAGTTAGATCCATAAGTTCTCTAAGGTAGGACCATCTAGTCATTCCACTATGCTTCAGAGTTCAATGGTGATGACTCACAAAGCTGTCCAAAAACTGACCAGACTATGTTAAAATACTCAATAATGTGCGCTTTCAGATCATAGGCCATCTGTTCCAAAATAAAGGTTCAGTTAGACTTATACTGGCAAACTGTTATTTTATGTATAACAAATCCTGGAAGTAAATATAACATCAGAACAATTAATTCTGTACAGACAGATTGTTGCATAAATGTGATAGAGACATTGCATACCCCTTAACTACAAAATGCTTTTTCTGTAGGACATTGAGGCTTAATGTATTGCATTTTGATACAAAATTATGAATTAGACATTTTTAGAATAGTTAATCTGTTTTAGAATTAATAACAATAATTCACCTTTCCCCAGCCAGGTACCTTCCAGAAGATTAGTCAGGTTGGAAGATCTGGATCTCAAATCCATTACACGAGAAGGAAGGATTGTTTTAGCCAAGAATTATTGAATACAACAGCATTTCATTCAAAGTATCTAATATTCTATTTTGGCAATGAAGAAGGCCATTGAAACATAGGACTACACTGAATGCTCTCTATAAAGTTTAATTATAAATTAGTTTTACTCTTAAAATAAAGTTTACATTATTTGAAATTTTCTTTTCTAGAACAACGTTGGCCAATTTTTTTTTTACAGAATTCTGATTTCCATAATATGTACCCAGAGATTTACATTTAAATAGCACAAGGTTTTGGAAAGTTGTCTTAGAATCTATGTCAATATTAGCCTTTTTAAATAAATATATAAATATATAGCAATTTTGTAGCCAAGTTAACAACAGCAGCACTAACCAGCTTTGCCCTAAGTCATGCCATCATATATATTTGTCAGTACAGTAAAAGAAGGGAATGAAAATAAATACATGCCTAAAAGCTTCTTACATTTTCTCTCCCTTCTGCAAGCAACTCCTTTTGATCACATCTGCTGCCCTCAAAGTAGTGTGTAAACATAACACAAGGAACAAACTGATTCGTTATATGGAATGCCACTGCTTACCTGTCAGGTGATCAGCAAGGACCAGACAGCAAAGGGAGGACAGAGAGGAGAAAAAAGGGCTAGAATGGATAATTCACAGCTTATAAAGGATATGGATTGCACACCATCTTGATGCACCAGCTACGAGGGCTGGTCGTCTGTTTTAGGCAGAAGAAAACCACCGGGGCCAAATCAGGATAGGGCACATTTGGGTCCAATGTGGGCACATCAGCATCATCCTCATTGTCCTCTAGGTCTGGGGATGGAGGTGGCTGCTCCAATGAAGTTGGTGGCTCATTCATTCCTGGATCCACATGTTCCAGGGAGCACACTGTGGGGCTGTTGTGAATCGATGGGCTCCCCAAATGCCAGGCAGAGGACTGATGGGAGCCATGCTCTGCCATGCTGGCACAAAGTGGGAACTCCTGAAATGCATAAAAAAGGTAGTTGAACATTTCCTCCCAATAGATAACATAATAATAGCAATCACACTTATATATCGCTCATAGTGCTTTACAGCCCCCTCTTAGTGGTTTACAGTCAGAATATTGCCCCGAACAATCTAGGTCCTCATTTTACTGACCTTGGAAGGGTGGAAGGCTGAGTCAATTTTGAGCTGGTGAGAATCAAACTGCTGAACTGCTGACAGCTAGCAGTCAACAGGATTAGCCTGCAATACTGCATTCTGCAATACTGTGCCACCATGGCTCATGATTCTCTCTCATTTTTGGCTTTGGCAGCACTGGCAAGAAACAATGTTGGACCATGAAATTGTTTGCTAAAGCTCCAGTTCATACTAAATGCTTTTTCATAATTCCTTTTCATGCTATTTAAATGAAAAACACTTTATTTATTTTTTTAAAATAAAGTCATTATTACCATCTACCAATAACAACCAAAGGACTCTGTACCATCCTGATTAATATACTGAGGATGTGAGTTGTTTGGATCCATGGCCAAATAGGTTGACAACTCAACTAATGTAGCAATAGCACTTAGACTTATATACTGTTTCACAGTGCTTTACAGCAGGGTCCCCAACCACCGGGCCGCGGGGCCGGCCGGGCCTCTCCGGGCCGCAAGAAAAAGGCGGCCGGGTGCTGGGTGGGGTCAGGACCATGAAAGAAGGAGGGAGGAGCACAGCCGTCCTGCTCTTGCTCAGCTCTCTAGTCGCCGCTCCCACCAGCCCAGGAGAAACTGCTTGGTCCGGCGCGCTTCCGGCGTGGGCGGTCGCCGCGCGCGCCTGGGCGCGGCAGAACGTCCCTTTGCCGGCAAGCGAGGCGGCAGGCGGCGGGGAGCCGTGGAGGGGGGGGGGGGGAGGAGGGCGGGGGGGCAGGGGGAGCGCCCCGCCGGTCGGGGGGGGCTGGGGGGGGGGGGGGGGGGGGGGGGGGGGGGGGGGGGGGAAAGAGGGGGGGGGGGAGGGGCGGGGAGGCGGCGGGCCCGCGGGGTTGCTGGCAGGCTGGAACTCGGCCGTCGCCAGCCCTAAGCTCCCCGTGAAAAGCCTCCGTCCTGCAAGGTGCCCGGCCCTCTAAGCAGTTTAAGTGTCAGCATATTGCCTCCAACAATCTGGGTCCTCATTTTACTGACCTCAGAAGGATGGAAGGCTGAGTCAACCCTGATCCAGTGAGGTTTGAACTGCTACATTGCAGCAGGCAGCAGGCAGCAGAAGTTTCCTGCAGTACTGCATTCTAACCACTGCATCACCACTGTATGCCCTGCAAAGTTGTCTAGTATTGTGGAATGAGTGTCAGAATGTTAAATATGACTCATGTTGCAAACTGTGCCTGCAATGATGTAGTCAACAGAATGTTTCACCACATGATGCCTGGACCTGCCACATCCTTTATTTCCATTAAAACTGAATGCAGTATGATTCAGCACCAATAAAAGCAAATGCATTTTTATACAATGCATCATTCAAGTGGAATGCACAGCCATCTTATAAAAGGATGACCACCGATTTATATGGTTTTAAAAGGAGTCTGGATAAACTAAAAAAAAAGATAGGAATCAATCTCTACTTAATTGCTTACACTACTCTGGAACTACAAACAACGTGTCTTCAATATTAGCTGCTGAGAAACAGCAGGCCTTCCTTTCCATACTTGTCAGCTTCCCGAATCTTTCTAGTTTACTACTAACTGGCACAGAATCCTGGATCAGACAGACAGAACTTTTTTAACCCAGCAGTCTCTTTGTATGTACCAATCTGATTGGCATTTCATCTTCTCAGACATGGAGGTCTCACTCCATTTATTCACTTCATCTCCAAATACAGTACTTCCAGTATTAATTATGAAACTATGAAATTGCTGCTTTATCAAACCAATATCAATCCTAAATTCAACTTATAAACCACATTAATGGAGCCTCATATGCCATGAAAACTGCATTTTCTTTTCAAAAGCATTCTAGCTTAGCAAGATAATTGTATGCACAATGATGGGAGAATGATGATATTGCCACAGCAGAGGAATGGATTGTGAAAATATCAGAATCACAGAAATAGCAAAACCGAGAGGGAAAAAACAAAAACTTTTTTGAAAGATTGGAATATGGATGTCTTGCTAAAGGAAGAAACGAATGAAATGATGGCTTAGGAGTCTGAAGATTGACTTTGATTACATGTGGGCGGGGGGGGTTCAACCGGTTCTGTGGGCGTGGCCTAATTGTGGGGGTGGCTTGGTGGTCATGTGACTGACTGGGCATGGTTTGCTGACTGGGCATGGCTTGGTGGTCACGTGACTGGCCGGGCATGGCTTGTATGTAAATATTATAAATATTTATGTAAATGTTGAATTTTTTATCTAAAAAAAGAGCAACTTTTACCCAAAATGAGGGCAAAGTAGGCAGGTAGATTGAGTTACTTGCAGAATCACAGAGTCACTCACAGATCTACCTTTCTGCAATCTGCTGCCTGA
The DNA here is from genome assembly GCF_049901735.1 of Notechis scutatus. NCBI lineage: Eukaryota > Metazoa > Chordata > Lepidosauria > Squamata > Elapidae > Notechis > Notechis scutatus. The sequence goes on from NC_142014.1 coordinate 52,499,752, forward strand.
GTCTGCTCTGAAAAATAGAAGCTTCAGCTCTGCTCTCAGGCCAGTGGTGCAATTTGCCGGTTCTCCGGACTGTGCAGAATCATAACAACCGGTTCTATAGAACTGGTCCTAACTGGTAGAATCCCATCCCTGGTCCTAAGGAAGGTTCAGCTCTGCTTTCAGATTAGGTCGAAAGCAAGAAATCCAACAATTTCCTGCTTTCTAGCTAATCTAAATCTCCTGGCACAGCTGATAGTCAGAACAGCTGGTGGTCAGGAGAAAAAAAGGAAAAAATAGCAACTTACCAAAAATTAGGCGAAGGCACAACACAGGCAAGTTGGATGGCACGCATGCCAGGTAAGGAGTGAGTGGGAGGGGTGGGGAGGGGAGGGGCCTGCCAGTAGCGTGATTTGCTGGTTCTCCGAACTGCGCAGAATCCTAACAACCGGTTCTATAGAACTGGTCCAACCAGACAGAATCCCACCCCTGCATGTGGGGCTGATGGAACTTATATAATAGCTAAGAGGGAGGAGAGTTCATAAAATTGTAACTATCATTTGAGAATAATATTGGACATTATATTTCATTATATTTCTTAATTGTAGTTATTTTCTTTTTCTTCTTGATTTTTTGTTTTTCTCTTTTTCTTTTTAATTTTTCTTTCTTTAATTTTGTCTTTTTTTTTTTTTAAGAAAAATTCTTAATAAATATAACTAACAGTAATATAACTAAGTAAAATAAGACACAAAAAGATTTCAAAACCAATATTAACTGATTTCAAACTGAAAATTTGTGAGATGGGCAGTCATAAAAATTCAATAAATAAAACCTTTCTAAAGGAGGAGGTCTTGATCCTTTTCCTGAAAGTAAATACCTAAATTCAAGTTAGCAAATAAATCAGTACAATTGGCTCTGATACAATCCAGTATAAGAAGGTACTCAGCCCATTCTAGAATCAAAACATCTACTGAAACAAGTACACTATCACATCTGCCTTTAATTATTTCAAAAACAATCCTGGAATAAAATGGGAGAACTATACAATATTGGCTTCTTCAACATAATGAATACAAAAATGTTACAAGAAATAATAGGACATACGGCCCTTTACAAAAGACCTGAAATATTGCTGGTTTTAATACTGAATGCCCCACTGAATAGCTCTCAAGTAATTCAAAAGCTTATAATGACTGTTGACTGAATTTTAAGAAATGCGACCAATTGTCTATGACAAGGCCAGCTCAACTATTACGCATTTTGTCACAAAAGGATGACAAATTATCAGCCGCTACTAGAAATTGGGAGAGCTGCATGAAGAGTTCTATGTCTCATTTGCTAAAATCATTTGCCTGGCTTTGGGTTTAGTGGGTTTGGAGAGTGGGCAGGGAGAGGGGAGACAGCAGAAAACCTTGGATCAGCCCAAGGGTGTTTAAATCAATACAGAGCAAAACACAGAGCAAAAAAGATTAAGATTTGACCTGGGTTTTATTTAAGGAAACTTGCTGGGCTGTCACAAAAAGGATAACTACCCCAAGAGACAAGTAGAATAAGCAGGTTTGGGGGATACCCTTCCTATTTCTGCCACTACCCCTTTTTCTTTTCCTTTCTCATCTTTACTCCACCTCCTACAACAAAATAAACTTATGCAATTTCCTTGAAAGAGATTTATTTCCTTCATCTGATAGTGGCCTCAATACACAAAAATCCAATGATAAAATAAAATCACGCAGGCTTAAAGATGCCTCTAGCTTTAATTATTTCATTTACTGTTGTCTTTTAATAATAATTTTCAAAGGGATGTTCAATGTAGTTTTAATGGATTTGCATTTATATAAAGCCTCCAAGCATCAATTGTTTGAGTTGAGGGGGGAAAGGAGGAGCTATGCAAATATTTGTAATTATTCTGCTTTTCTTCTGCATTTGAGAAGCTTCAGCAGACAGCAAATACTTTAGGTTACAGAGACAGAGGGAAAGAGAGGGAGGGAGGGAGGGACACAGAGTGAGGGAGAGAGAGAACACATACAGACATTTTTCATAATAAAGTGCAAGAATGGAACAGAAATAAAGACAGAAAATTGCAGGATATTTCTTTCCAAATTGTCTTATACAATGGCCTTCCAAATCTCTATGTAATGAAAAGATCCTTCTCATTCTGCATTATGAACAGAGCATCATAGAATAGCCAGCCATACAGAGTTGGCCTAGATAGCAACCCAAGACTATTTTAAAGTATCAACTCATAGAAAAATCCAGTTCTCAACACTACAGGATTTATTAATGTCAATGATCCAAAACACCGACCTTCTCTCTCTCTCTCTCTCTCTGTCTCTGTCTCTCTCTCTCCCCCTCCCTCCCTCCCTCTTTCTCTCTCTGTGTGAGGGGAAAATTTACATCCTACTGAATTTTTCTTAATTCTATGCAGATACAAATATTGGCTAGAAAATCTGGATGTTGGAAAAGAAATTTGTCATCAACAGAATGTTCTATTGTTTTCTTTTTTGAAAAATATTGGCTTGCTTTCAAAATACATTGTTAATCTGACTAACTTGGAAAAATATTTTAAATATTTTAAAATAAAACTTACAGTTACAAGTTGTTCCATTTTTAAAATAAATCATTCCCACCACTTCTGATATTCAGACTGTGGGTATGTTGCTATAGCTAAAACAGCATCAATATGCAGAAGAAGGACTTATCTACAGATTTGAAAATGTCACATCTCCAGAATGATGTTATTCAACCTTGGCAGCTTGAAGATGTGTGGATTTCAACTTGTAGAATTCCTAGGGCATCTTCAAGTTGCCAAGGCTGAGAAACACTACTTTAGAGGATCATGTACAGAGGAGGATGTTGGGCTATGGTCACTTCCAGATTTAGGATTCTATTAAAAGGTAAGGAGCATAGTAGCTTGATGATTCTGTAGCTTGAAATATTGACTCTTATTTTTAGGAACTATTTCTGAGGTCTCAGATTTTTGGAAGGTTGAAAAATAGAAGATTAACAGAATAGAATAGAATAGAATAGAATAGAATAGAATAGAATAGAATAGAATAGAATAGAATAGAATTGAATTGAATTGAATTGAATTGAATTGAATTGAATTGAATTCTTTATTGGCCAAGGGTGATTGGACACACGAGGAATTTGTCTTTGGTGCATATGCTCTCAGTGTACATAAAAACAAAAAAAATACATTCATCAAGAATCATAAGATACAACACTTAGTGATAATCATAAGTTACTAATAAGCAATCAAATCATACTAGGAAACAAATAAAAACAATATAAATCATAAAGTTACAAGCAACATGGTTATAGTCATAAGTGGGAGAAGATAGGTAATAGGGAGGATAAGAGGAATAATAGTAATACAGTCTAAGTAAATAGTTTGGCAATGTTGTGGGAATTAGTTGTTTAGAGAGTGATGCATTCGGGGGAAAAACCATTATTGTGTCTAGTTGTTCTGGTGTGCAGTGCCCTATAGCATCGTTTTTAGGGTAGAAGTTGAAACAATTTATGTCCAGGATGTGAGCGGTCTGTAAATATTTTCATAGCCCTCTTTTTGACTTGTGCAATATAATGGTAGATGTGCATCTTTAGGATGAGAAGGAACAGAAAGGCGTAGTAAGTGTTCTGGAATTAAAATTCTGATTCCTTTTAGAGCAGGGGTGTCTAACCTTGGCAACTTTAAGACTTGTGGACTTCAACTCCCAGAATTCCTCAGCCAGCTTTTGCTGGCTGAGGAATTCTGGGAGTTGAAGTCCACAAGTCTTAAAGTTGCCAAGGTTGGACACCCCTGTTTTAGAGATTTGGGGAGAGCTTCTGGTTCTGGAGCATTGATGACTGTCCAGCATTTGTTGAAGACCTTTCACGAAATAGAATTCACCACTTTATAGACATGCATGTTGTTACAATGACAACATTTCTCCTGACATCTAGCCTGATCCTCCTTCCTTGGATTTTAGTTCTGGTCCTGTCTTCTAGGGCAACAGAGAATAATCCACGCTTCTTTCTGTGCAACAATCCTTCAGCTATTTGGAAACTGCTATCATATCTCACCTCAGATATTTTTCTGAAGGCTAAACATACCCAGATCCTTTAACAATTCCTCATAGGGCTTGCGTTCAAAATTCTTTTTATCATTTTGGAGCTGCCCTCTGAACTTGATCTAGTTTGTCTCCATTGTTTTGAATGATAGTGCCCAGAATACACCAAATAGGTCAACCCCTGGTAGAGTAGAGTGGAAAAGCTGAGTCCAGTGATCTGGATTCTAGGGTTCTCCTAACACACTTCAAAACAATAAGCTGAATATATACTGTTCTGGTCTTGGAAACAGTAAATGACACCTTATTTTTTCTTTCTGAAAATGCTGTGTGTTAAGCCTATTTTAGGCATACACTTTTGATATTTCCAGACTCAAAAGAGTGGGAAACTGTAATTCAACATTGCATTTAAACATAAGCAAAAAGTCCTGAAACCACAATCTGTTTCTTCTAGGGAGAGCACACAACATTGTTAAAGGACACATTACGATCTCTGCAATCCTGACAGTTCTTTATCTTTTCAAGATTGAGACCTTGTTGGCTCTTCATCACTCTGGAAGTGTTCAGACTCTTCAAAGCCCTCAAGCAGATAAGAATAGAGGCAATTCTAACATTTTCAGGAATAGTGAAAATATTTGGGAGGGGGGAAAAAGAATGCTTTGGCTGACTTGCTAACTATGACCTTTTCTGGAGGCTGTGACAACAGTGACTCATTTCCTTGCCATCTCCTGGTTAGACTACTACGATTTGTTCTATATGAGCTGTCCTTGAAGATGACTCAGAAGCTCCAGCTGGTAGAAAATATGAGCACCTACCTGCTGACTCAAGCAAACTGGTATAGCAGAGTGACAGCAATATTACAGGGGCTGCACTGATTGCCAGATTCCAAGTGCAATTCTTAACTCTTTATGGTTTCGGTGCTTGTTACCTTTGAGGCCATCTATTCCAGATTGAATCTACCTACCCAATACATGTAAGCTAAAGGGCACGCTATGGGTCTCCAACCCTCATAAATAAGAGGCCAAGGCCATAGTTGTTGATATGAGTCATAGCTCCCTCATTCTGGAACAGTTTCCCCCTGAGGTCAGAATGACTCCTATCCTATTATCATTCAGAAAACTAGCTAAGATCACACTTTTTCCATTACCTTGGAGAAGAGAGCCCTGAGGTGAGGGCAGCAATCTTGGCCAACTTGAGTTCTTATAGGTATTTTTAACTGGTTCTATTGATGTTTATATTATTATATTATTTTACAATTGGAAGTCACCTAGACTCATATGACTGCAAATATGCAAACAATTCTAATTATGGGGAAAGCCTCCCCAAGCCATATAAATAAAGACTAACAATGCTCAGCATCCAAGGATGCTACTGTCATGAGCTGACTTGAAATATGGGTAGCCATGTAAATTTTTAAGCAACTAAGTAAATGTTTCAGAGGATGCTAAACCTGGAAACATAAGTACAGCATCTGAAATTCTGAAAAAAAAAGAAATTCTGAAAGAAATTCCACACCACAAACTTTATTTTGCAGACTCTACTTTTTTGTGTTATGAATGCATTTTCCATCACAATAAATTCAACTGCTTTTAATAGGAGGCAAATTTTCTTATGTAAGTGGATAGGAGATCCAACTCTGAAAGGATTGAGAGGAATTGGAATTGAAATTAAAATGTATTACAATTACAGAATATCTTGATGGAAATCCCATTACCCTAGGTTTCTGGAGCTACAATCCTATGTTTACTTTTCCAAAAGTAAGCCCTATTGAAAATTAGTTTAGCTGGACTACTTTTATTTTATTTTATTTATTTATTTATTTGATTTGCCAATTGTTTACAAGATAATAAGTATAAGTGTATACATAGTTGTGAATACATGAAATGGGTACATATAAGAAAAATAAAAGAAGAATAAGAGAAACAATAGGACAGGGACGGTAGGCACGTCGGTGCGCTTATGCATGCCCCCTACAGACCTCTTAGGAAAGGGGTGAGGTCAATAGTAGACAGTCTAAGGTTAAAGTTTTTGGGGTTTGGGGAAGAAACTACAGAGTCGGGTAGAGTATTCCAGACATTGACCACTCTATTGCTGAAGTCGTATTTCCTGCAATCAAGTTTGGTGCGGTTAACTTTGAGTTTGTATCTATTGTTTGCTCTTGTGTTGTTATGGTTGAAGCGGAAGTATTCATTGACAGGTAGGACATTGCAATGTATGATTTTATATACCATGCTTAAATCAGACCGAAGACGGCGTAATTCAAGGTTTTCTAGTTCTAGAATTTCAAGTCTGGTGGCATAAGGTATTCTACAACGAGTAGAGGAGTGGAGAACTCTTCTTGTGAAATATTTCTGGACTTTCTCAATTGTGCTAATATCAGATACGTAATGTGGGTTCCAGACTGATGAACTGTATTCGAGTATTGGTCTAGCAAACGTTTTGTATGCTCTAGTGTGATATTACCAGAAAAAAAAGCTACGTAGGATTAGGTTAACAACTCTTAATGCCTTTTTGGCTATGTAGTTGCAGTGGGCTCTAGCACTTAGATCATTAGAGGTGAGTATTCCAAGGTCCTTTACAGAGCTTGGGTCATCAACAAGATCTTGACTATTCAGCTTGTATTTTATTTTCTGATTTTTTTTTTGCCAATATGTAAGATAGAGCATTTATTTGTTGAGATTTGAAGTTGCCATTTGTTTGACCATTCTGATACATAGTCAAGATCTTTTTGTAGGGTAGCAGTATTGTCTGTGGTATTGAACAGCTTTACATCATCAGCGAAAAGAACGCAATTGCTCTTAATATGATCACAGAGGTCATTTATGTAGAGTATGAAGAGAGTTGGTCCTAGAACACTGCCTTGGGGGACACCACTATTGACAGGTACAGAATTTGATAGGACGCTCCCAATTTTGACCATTTGTTGTCTGTTTGCCAGGAATGCTTCTATCCAGTAATGCAGGTGTCTGGAGATACCATAAGATTTTAGTTTTAGGAGTAGTTTGTCGTGTACCACTGAATCAAACGCCTTACAGAAGTCTATGTAGATTGCGTCTATTGCTTTGCCCTGGTTGAGTTGTGTCGTCCATATGTTTTTGCAGTGTAAGAGTTGCAGATTACAGGATAGTTTTTTTCTGAAACCAAATTGTTTATTAGAGAGTAGGTTGTTTGTCTCTAAGTGGAGGATGATGGATTGGTTAATAATTGATTCCATGACTTTACAGATGACGCAGCATAAGGAGATTGGTCTGTAATTTTCAACTAGGCTTGGGTCTCTCTTTTTGAAGATGGGGATGACTGTGGCTTGTGACCATAGGTTAGGCAAGGAGCTGGTCCTGAAAGATTTTTCAAAGATTATGCTTAGAGGTTTGGCTATGGCAGTGGATAGCTTTTTAAAGAAGTAGGCACATATTCCATCCGGTCCAATAGATAGAGATGGTTTTAGATTGCGTTGTGCTTTTTCAACATTGTCTTCTGTAAAATCGATATGTATTAGATCATTGTGGTTATCTGTGGTACGGCTAGGAAATACTGGGCATGATCCATTGCTGTTTACAAATACTGAGCCGAAGAATGTGTTAAAGATGTTGGCTTTAATGGTGTCATCGTTGCAGTCTTTACCATCAGGTCCTATCAGGGGTGGGATGGACCTTGAGTCTTTTAGTTTGTTGTTTACAAAATTGTAAAAAGCATGGGTGGAAATGGTGCTTAGCAGGTTTTCCTCTTGTTTAATGTGATAATTGGTGCATTCGGTCTTTATCTGGTGGCATAAATTTTTGTATCGGCTTTTGAAATTGGCAACGTGACCAGATTTGTTTTTCCGCCAGAGTGATCTCTTTTGGGATTGAAGTTTCCTTATTGTTATGGGTAATCTGCTTTTTTGTTTTGTTTTGGGAGTTGTTGTTGGTACATATAGTTTGATGACTCTTTTTGACTTCAAGTAAAAATATGTTGTAATGGTCTTCAACAGTATTGCATCCAGTGAATAGAGATTGCCAATCAAGGGATGAGAGATCGCTGTCTATAAGATCATAGTTGCCTTTTTTGAAGTTACAATTGGGGATTACATCATTGTGGTGATTTTTGTGTGGGCGTATGTTGAGACAAAAGTCAATCATATTGTGGTCACTGCTGGAAAAGGGTTCTTTAGTTTGTATTCCGTAAATTAAATTCAAACTATTGCAGAAGATGAGATCGAGGCAGTTGTTTAGTCTAGTGTTTTTGGTTACTAGTTGTTCCAGTCCCAGATTTGTAATAGCATTGTAGAAGGTTGCGTGTATGGTTTCAGTTGTACATTCATTTAGGGTCCAGTCAATATGAGGTAGATTGAAATCACCAAGAAAGATAAAAGGGTATGGGCAGGATGCAACCCATGTTAGTAATGTATTTAGCTTGTTTACATGTTCGATGTCATAATCAGGTGCTCTGTAACATAGTAAGAATCGAATTGTGATATTTAAGGATAGTTCACAGATGATGGTCTCAGGAAGAGCAAGCTCCTGGGTAACTTGGATATTTTTTAGATGTAAGGACTTTTTATAGAAGATAGCAACACCACCTCCTCTACGAATTTCACGATCTGATCGGTAAACATTTTAGTTTTGCTTTGTAAGACTGTAACCTTTGTTATACCACATTCCAGATGAACACATAAGGACTTATCACTCCATGTAAGAATATTTGCTTTTTTCGCTGGATGCATACTGTTCTTTGACTGGACATCACAATACTCACCTTTTTACCTTGATCCTGCTACTTAAACCATAATGTAAGTATTGAAATACATTTCTACTGGCTTCCAAACATGGTGATTGCCTGTTTGGTGCCTGTTAACCCCATGCCTTATAGTCTTATATAGGTTTTTTAATGCTTTGCTTTAAAAAAATAGATGGGTTTTTAGCAAGAGGCTAAGGACCTGCTTCAAGCATAAACCAAGAAATTTGCATAAGCTCTGTAGAAATCATTGGGCTACTACCTGAACCACAGCAGTTTGTTTGTAAATTATCTACCTGGCAGGAAAAAAACACAGAAATTAGATGGGGCAGAAGAGAGGAAAACTAATAGGGATGACAGAGATCAAAAGAGCATTTTGTGACTAGTCATGCTTGTAAAAGTGCACACAGAAAGCTTTTAAATTCCATAGGTACCCATCAGCTAAAAGTAGTTGAGCACTGGAACATACTGCCTCAAAACACAAGGATCTAATGCTGGCTTTAAAGATGTTAAGCTTAGGAATGCTGTTGCAGTGGATTTTTTTTTTACATTACAGAGGACTGCATTTAACTACTTTTGAGGCTGCTTCCAATTCTATGAAAACCATGTCCAATGAACCCCATTTGGATGCTTTTATAGCAACTACAACAATCAAGGCAAATTATCAGCTCATTTTCTTCATAATCATTGCATGTTATCCCTTTGCTAATTATTTAATGTCAGATGATCAAGCAATTAGTCCTGAGGCATATCACCCATGCAAGAAGTGTTCTTTCTTTTCCCCTCTAGGTAAGATTTACCCTTCATCCTATTAACATGTTATGTTTGAACCCAACCTCTACTCCATTAACATTACAGAAGAGGAAAGGTACTTGGAATAATTGGAAGAAAATGTTTCATTACATGAACCTGTCCCCCATGCTCCAAAAATCTGGTCCTGCTCTGCCATCTCTGAAACAATTCCAAACTTATATTTCACAAAACTGTATAATTAGCAAGACAAAGCAGTAAAAGCTTTAAAAACAATCTCATTAGCAATTCCTGTTTCCTCTGGCAATTTGAGATTTGGGTCTTCTTTTGTAGTCTTGCTGTTACACACGCACTTTAGTGAAAAGTATGGTCTACCTTCCTGGCACTGAAACACAGCAATTATTTCTGAATTCTCACTAGTAGGACGAGATTAACAATCAGTCTGATGTAAATATTTCGCGTATAAGGCTAGAAACCAAGAGACCACACATTCTAGTCCTGCCTTAGACACAAACCTTAACCCTAACCTTGGGTCAGTCCCTTTCTCTCAGCCCTAGGAAGTAGACAATGGCAAACCACTTTCAAATTCTTACCAGGAAAATGGCAGGGACTTGTCCAGACAGTTGCCAGGAGTCAACACTGACGCAAACATAAACACAAATCATAGGATGGGAGCTAGCCTAACTGATCTACCAGGAACCTATTTTTTTTTAAAGATAAACAACAGAAAATAGCTTTGGCAGATTATTTTTGTTCCTCCTAAAACAGAGGTGTCAAACTCAAGGCATATAGGCCAGATCTGGCCCACAGAGTACTTAGATCTGGCCTACAGGGCCACCCTGAAAACAGCGATGCGGTGCCTTTGCCAGCAAAAGCAGAGCTTGGGAGGGCCACATGCAGCCCCCCCAGCTCCATTTTCAATGGTAGAGCACTCTGGCCATCACAAGTGCCCCTGACATGAGTGACATTGAGCTAGTCATGCCCACCCTGGCCACCCCCCCCCCAAGGTCAAACACAACCATGATGTGGTCCTTAATGAAATCGAGTTTGGTAACCTAAAACAATTTAATTTAATGGATGTATACAAAGAGAGAGAGAGTAATAGCATTATCTTGATAGGGAAAGACCCATTGAAATAAAATCCTTCAGTCATCCCATCTTAGGTTCTAGTAGTATAATCACACTTTGTGATTTCCTAGAGTAGCAAAGAATAAAGGATTTCATAGGTATTTGGAAGCAGACAGTTGAAAGATTTATCTCCTTACCTTATAACTAATGAATATTATTTGCCAAGTTTGGGGGCCATGTTATACCATTATATGAGCCATGGTGGTACAGTGGTTAGAACGGAGTACTGCAGACTATTTCTGGTGACTGCTGGCTGACTGCAATTTGCTGACTCTGTAGCAATAGCACTGAGACTTAAATATGCTTCACAGTACTTTACAGCCGTCTCTAAGCTGTTTAAATAGTCATCATTGCCCTCAATAATCTGGGTTCTCATTTTACCTACTTTGGAAAGATGGAAGGCTGAGTCAACTTGAACCAGTGAGAATTGAACTGCCAAACTGCCAGCAGTCAGCAGAAGTAGTCTGCAGTACTCTGTTCTAACCACTGTGCCACCACAGCTCTTAGAGAGAGCTGGAAAGCACTGTGAAGTAGTATATAAGTCTAAGTGCTACTGCTATTGCTATTATTCAGTGTGGGAGAATCCTAACTCAGCAGTCGAATACAAGCTTTGTATATAAAATTTAAACCTCAGTTATCTTCAGTTAGCAGGTGATAGGAAACATACCCATTTCCAATCTTGGTGAGATACAAATGTTAATCAGAACAGACAATCCTGGGTTAAGGATAAAATAGCTTCTTCTGTGTTTCTGCTGGCTATTCTATATTCAGCCAAGTCTTCTTTGCCATCCCTGAAACAAGAATCAACTCTTCCATTAATCAGAGTATCTCAACAGAATATACTTGGACATAGTAGGATCAGGACTACGGCTCTTCTCCAGAACTGACTGGTGAGTTCCCTTTTGTACAGGTCAGCTTCTCTTGCACTCCTTCAGGTGCTGGCAAAGCCCATAAGGGTGTGCAGCACTTTAGATTGAATTCCCCTCCTACCCTGCTCCCCCAAAAGGCTCTGGGTTCACAGAAGCACAAATTGAGAACCTGTTTACAACTTTTTAAAGCACCCAGCAGGGAAGAGCAATTGTTTGAACCTGAGGAAAATGTGTTATTGCTTTAGAGAGGGCAGTATTTACATGTTCTGAGCATCTTTTTGGAATAAAACCTGAAGTGCTGCAATAAGTTTATACTGTTGGCCCTGAGCCAAAAATGCAACCCTTGCATAATTTAATTTGGCTAATTAAATTATCCAAATTGGATAATATTAGTTAATCAGAAAAAATCTCTAAGGAAATGGCATTTGGACATGAAAATTGAATAAAATGCAGAAAAGGCTCTTTGGGGAAAGAAAATGTAAATATATCTTTGAGTCATGTATGGCACCTGGTGTTTCCACCAACACATCTACCATATGTAGATTTTCTTGGTAGAATTGTAGGAATAGTTTGACATGGCTCTCCTCCAGGATGGTTCCCAAATTCCCAATCTAGCTATAACTGAGTTTTCATGGCTGTCTCCCATACAGATAGTAACCATGCCAACCATATTGAGTCCAGATTAGGTTGGCCAGGTTAGTAGCACCTGCTGAGAAACTGATGGTACTTTTGATATAAAACAACTTACATTTCATTGGTTGATATTATATAATGATATTATTATCAGGAAATCAAAACCAGTAATGACCATACAAAACAGGGTTTTAAAGTGATAAAGGAATTGTGTGTTTCTTTCTGGCAAAGTGGCAGAGGGTTATACAGAAGATACTGCAGAGACATTTGGCATTATGTTAACTTCTTCATAAATTAATCCCAGTAATACATAGTCTGACATAAGACTATTAAAATAACTAAGAAAAATTGTATTATTTGAGGGTATTTGCTCACAAATATCTATCAAAAAAAAAATCCACGATCAAACTAGATTAGAAAAAGTAAAAAAGCAACTTGCATCAAAGCCACTTCCATTCTTCGAAATACAGAAATAATTCCCTTTTCATGCGTCTTAGTCCTAGTAAGCAATTACTTTACAAGCCTTGATGTAAAAGTGACTTGATTCATGTGAACATGATGTCAATCTTAATAACCTTTCTCTTGTTTTAACCTGAAATAGGTTTAGGAAAAAGGGATAAAAACACTGTTGCCTCAAAGAATTGTTTAAAGATATAGTACTATGTGGTTTTCTATGACCAAAGAAATGTTTAGGCCAGTTATCCAAGTCCCCACAAGCAAATGTGACTTTAAATTCATTCTCTAGCTGGTGGCCTTATAGTCTAGCTAAAACAAGCTGCCTTAGATTTTTTTAACAATTGTTCATTGTCCAGTCAGTTTCTGTACAGAAGGAAAGATGCCACTCAGACTTAGAACAACTCTGCCTTCAACTAAAGAAACAGCTTTCTCTCCAGTAGCCTCAGGTGGAATTAACTGGACTAGTTCACTCAATACGCAGAATGAAAAGAGTGTATCTTATTGCACTGAGTGTTTTCATGCAAAACTCTTTTGCAGCAGCTTCAGGATGGGATTAACAAGGTAAGAGCAGGCAGAAATCATAACTGTTTAAAAACATTATATCAGATTGGATTGGATTGAGAACTCTCTGAATAAAGTGGTCTGGTTCATTTAACCTGAGACACCTGGTCTCCTTTCTTGAAAAGTGTTGGTTTGCACCAGGGGTGGGATATGACAGAGTTAACTACCAGTTCGGGATTTATGAGCTTCCCTGCACGCTGGGAGCTGCGCGCCTCTAAATCATCATCAGCATGCTGTGTGCAGAGAAGCAGTCTTTGAAACAGCCGTCTTTTCCTGCTTTTTTAACTGTAGCTGTGCCCCATTCGGCAGCTGAAGTTGAAAAAATCAGGAAATAAAGATCAGGTAAGAGCGGATGGGCAAAAACATCAGCAGACATAGAACTGGTTCTGTCTGCTGCTCTTCAGAGCTACTGGTTCTACAGAGGTGGACAGAAGAAACCCACCCCTGATTTGCACCCCATCTACTGCTCAATTGGGATAGCTCCAGAATTGGTTTTAGGGCAAATGGCTTCTTATAATGGCTGTGTATAATCATTGCATCTGTGATCATGTGCTGCTGGAACATGGGGATAAATTTTCTCCAGATACAACTGACTGGGTCAGCCAATTCTCAGCAGGGAGGTCGAATTGAAAAGTTAGTATCCATCCCTGAAGTTCCCACCAATCTGAATGCAACTCGGACAAGCATATTTGTTACCTAGATGCAACTTTATCATCTCAGTCACTGTGAAAAAGTTCTTCCACCTCCTGCATCCTTATGTAGTCACATTGTATTTTACTTCCAATACTTTAACAGAGACCAGAAAGTTCATTCTCTTGGTGCCTCTTTTTTAGATCCTTTCAGTTTAATACACATCTCCTATCAATGTTAGTTGTGGCTTGTAAGTGCATTTCACAGTCCCAAGAGAAGCTTACTCTACCTGCCTAGTCACTCCCAATTTATGAGTAAGGGAAAGCAAGCTATCTACAGTAACTGCATTGATTTTTTTAAAAAAAAGATCCTAGTCCTAGATAAGTACTTAACTGGGGACTCTGAAATTTATTCCTGTCTCACCCACTGCCATGGGAAAGAAAAGAAGAGGGCAGAACCCTCCCACATACAACAGACTGTGCAACTCACTCCCAAGAGATCTAGGATATGACAAAGTTGTAGGATGGAAATTTGAAACATTTCTGGACAGGGGTCTTGGCAAAGGTAAAACCTCAGCAAAAATTACTCAGTTGTTATAAAGCTGTGAGATTCCATTACTGTTGCTACAGAAGATAAACATGGCTACTCCTTTGCAAACTAAAAAGGAGAAACATGGAAAGAAAACCAGTCTTTCTTATTCTGAGAAGTTAACAAAGTACCTGTATAAGGAAAATGACTAGAAAAGTCAAAGCACTAGCATGTGGGAGCACTTCTCACATTTTTGTGTTAATTTAGAGAAAAATCTCACGAAATTGCAAGAAGTACAAATATAAATGATATACATTCTAGTTGGTTTACTAACCAAAAAATCAAAAGGGGAAATCAAAAAGTTCTTACCAAAATGTAAACTAACCAAGATTCTCTCCTAGACCCTAACATTATAATAAGAACAGTTAGAGCTAGATTTCACAACCAATATGCATAGTTGTTATACTGAATATAGTTAATTAAAAGCAACTAAATACGGATTATCAAATAATGGGATGTTTCTCCTTACTTTCATGGGAGCATCTAAAACTTACGGATAAATCCTGCTACAATGCAATTTACATAACTAAAAGCAATATTGTCTAATGATAAAATAAGTCATTCGTTAGTACTGCCTTTCCAAACCAATGATCTCATCATGTGTTGGACTCTAACTGCCAGAATTCCTGGCCAGCAGGGAGTTAGATTCCCAACTACTTCAGAGAAGCCTGTTGAGAAACAGATCTGCCATACTTCACTGATATCTTTGATAAGAGCAGACAGCAAAAAAATGCAGATTTTTTATATCAGTTTATCTTATTTAAGGGGGAAAATGTTGCTAACTCTACTGAAGTTACAATGCTAATAAAACTGCCTCTTCTCAGGAAAATAAATGCCTGAAAAACAGTTTTAGAGAAATTTATAAACCTGCAAAAGTTTCTCCTTTTCTCCCTCTCTTGTTGTTACTCTATATTTAGCTGGGAAGTATAGTCACAGAAGTGGACATCTTGATTCTCCAGTACATTTCTAATTGCATTAATAAAAATTATTCCCTAGGGTCATGTGTTTCCTTACAAACTATTATAAAAAATGCTTGCTTGTTTGACAGCCAAAGATAGCTGAAGTCCTTTGGCTTTCTTTATTCCCACACATAATTCTGCTTTGAGAACCTTGGAAGGTTGATTCTGATTCCTCTGGGGCGGGGGGAACTGGTCTCACATGGTAGCAGAAGGGTGCACATCTTAAGATGAAGAGGAAAAATATGGCTGGTGAAAGTGAAAGACTGAAGAAGCAGAGAAGATGCTCCAAAACTGGTGGCAAAGAGGCCTCTGTGCCACAGAGTTTATACAGAAAATTTACACCCTTTCAGGCACCTCTCTTTTTGCAGTCTCTAATAAGATAACATATCATCCAGCCCAGTGTGATAACTGAATAAAGAGCAAGGAAAAAACCAAGATTTCAAGAAACTGACAGCATCTTTCCATTTGTATTAAAACGCTGTAAAACAAATGCTTCATTTTCTACACTAATCTTCAGCTAAAAGTATACACTATATTTTAATGTAGATATATAACTAACTGATCATACTGTATATGGCCAGAAGTAATGAATGTGATTATCGCAAGACTATTTTCAAGCTGCATCACAGAAATTGCACATAAAACATGTCACTGCAAATGTGAACCTGAGTAAAATATTCAGGAATATTGGTACATCAGGAAAGTAATGAAGTGTTTTATTTTCAGTAATTTTTACAAATAACTGTCTAATGACTTATAAGGAATTGGAAATGGGAGAAAACCCAGGCCAGACCCATCACTAGGTAAGGTGAAAACAGATTCTGGGAAGTAGTAGTAAGGAAGGAGAGGAAAACCACACAGCCTCTTTTGCACTTATTCAAGTAGCCCACAGGCCACAAGTGATAGTAATCAATGTTTAAGAAAGTTTGAGCTATTAGTCCAGCTAGGTTTATGGAATGGGAAGAGCATGGTAAGGTTTATTTATTGCTTCAGATGCAGAAGCACTTGCAGATGAAGATTCATAAATCTTGCCACAACCCTAACTACTATATAATTACTATTGCCTTGATCTTAATGTTACTGGTCTTCTGGCTGTCACAATATTTTTGGTGTAACCTGCTGAGTCCACAATTAGATCAGGAATTATTTCCATCTTGTCGTATCTTCCCCAAGGAAAACAATGGACAGGTTTCAAGATTAACAAACAGAAGACAAAAAATGTAGAATTATAAGGTCAGGTTTTATTAATAAAATGGGTTTCAAGACTAAGAAAAAGGTAAAATACTTGGATATCACCATATCAAATATAAATTGTACGTTATATCAAAATAGTCATGTTAAGATATGAAATGAAGTTAAAAATATATTAAGATGAGATAAAGTATAATTGACAGCATCTCTGTGATTAAGATGAACATTTTATCTAGAATAATATTTTTATTTTCAATAATACCTGTATTGACAATTGATCTCCCATTTAAACAATGGCAGAATAATATATCCAAATTTGTACAGAAGGGGGAAAAATCACAAGTTAAATATAAGGTATTACAAGATACAAGGGAAAAGGGAGGATTGGGTCAATCAGATTTGAAATTATATGTGTTGAGCACTGTTTAACTTAGAGGAGCACCTCCAATTATGTTGGAAATGTGATCAATATGGGATATTTTATTATATATATATATTTTATTATGTCTGCTGAATGTGTAAAAAGTATACTAATTCAGTATACTAATTCAGTATACTAATTCAGAAGATTTTAAGTACTAGTATACAACTGAAGCAAGAAGGTTTTTTTGTTGGGTCTAATCTACAGTCAGCTGGAAAAAAGACATGGAGCTTAATTTTATATATGCAGTGAGATTTGATATTCAAAGGTAAAATGTGTCAATGTTACCCATAACAGAGGAGTAGTTGGTGAAGATGATGAAACTTGCAAAAATGGCTAAATGACTTAAAGAAAAGACAACATCTATATTTATGACTGACCTTATAGACTTTTGTATTAAGCATAAGAAATGTACTTATGACTTGTGGTTTTGATGATTAGGAAAAATTAGATAAAAGAAAAAGTGAGTATTTTTTATAACCATAGAATAAGCAATAACTGTAATTGTATTTGCTGCAAAGAAAATCAGAAGCTTCTTGGTTCTGTTTGTTTTTTATATTTTCTTTCAGCACTTTTGTCTTTTTTCTTTCTGTTTTCTTTATTCTACATTATTTTTGTTACGTTTTATCCATTCTTTAAAACTTTTCATAAAATTTATATTTTAAAAAAAGATGCCAAGACTGGCTGGCATATGTAGTTTCCCCCACCCCCCAAAGTTCTCCAATTCATGACTGAACAAAATGTGAAATAATATTGCAAGAATCAAATTGGTACATTTCTCACTCTGTTACCCTTAATGGGTAATAAACCCTGCTATCTGACCAGAGCTACTGTTCAGTAGAGTGAACCACTCACCTAAAGTGGCTGATGCTCAAAAAGTAAACATCAGCAATAGGATGGCTGAAGAACACTACAATATGTGTCATGCAGCCTTATGCAACTCAGGAGGTAAAGTCTTGGATTGATCTTTGATAGTGCTACCAAAGATGTCGAAGATCCCAGCAAGAACCTGTGGCATACTTACCTATGTGCATAAAGTATGGAACTTAATAATGTAGGCCAAAACAAGATAATTTGGAACTTTGTGGCAGACTTAACAACTTAAATCTATAAAACTTCTGTCTCCTGCATTTTCCAGATTTGAATAGGTTTTTTTAGTTGGTGATTATGAAAAGGGTACAATAGGAACCATGATATAAGAGTTTAGTTGCAGCAATTTGACAAGACCACAATCACCCCTTGCCTACTGCTATGTCTCCTGGGCCTCCTTTAATAATTTAACTCCCACCATAAAATTCACAATTGCTACATTATTGTGGATTCCAAGCATGTCCTTTCACTTTACCAAGCTATACATATTTAATTTTTAATCCTTTGTTATAAATTAATCTTCCAAGCCTCCTGGTCATCTATGTTCTTCTTTGTTAAATCCTTCTAATTTGCCAGTATCTTAAGAGACAATGAAATGCCAACAATTAAATATTATATTCAGAAAGAAGCCATAGGCAGATTGTGGTGAGCAATATTCACACAAGGATGGCATTGCAATGGACTCTCATTATACTCTCAAATAATAGATTTTTCCACATTTACAAATCACTACAAAATAATTGGGTAGTTGGCAGAATATATTTAATAAATTTAATAAGGGTAGCCATTGCCACAACATAAAGTATTAAAATATATTTGTACTAATTGCTCCCTGCTACTCTTGAAATCAAGGCCCTGGATCTGTTTCAAGGCCAGATTTCTGTCAAACTCCATAATATTTCAAGTAGAATGTCTTATTTCTCACTAGCAACCAAAACACAAATTTTACTCCTAACTGGAAGAAAGTTTGAAAGATATATCACCTAGCTAGCCAGATGTGAACAGCTATCTTTCCTGCAAAGAATTTCAGGATTAAGACGGGCTTGGAAAAGAGGAAGCTACCTAAGTACACAACAGAGATAATATGTGCTTTTGAAAATGAATTCGAAAATTTACCTTCCATTTAAAAACTGGCTTTAAAATATAACTTGTCAGGTTTCCAATTGACTTAGGTTCTGATGTAATGCAAGATATATCTATTTCAGTATAGTCCATTAACTTTTTTTTCTAGTTAACTATTTCCACCCATGGATTATTTAGCCTAGGAAAGCATTTCCATTTTTAGTCTAGAATAATAGATTCTGTTTTAGTATATAGTATTTTAAATGTGTACTGGAGAAAGAAGTGTTAATTGTCAGTGTCTCAAAATAAGAGATGAGTAATTGTTTTGATTCTTTTTAAGGATCATGAGAATATTTCAAGTTAATTAATCCAGGATAAAAAAATAAGACTGCAACAACATAAACATTCTTTTAAAGAAGAGTGTGGCTTTATCGTATAAGCAATACTATAGTACATTGACTTCAGAAAACAATTTTAGGAATGCCAAATGAAGTGAGATTCTTTCCCATCACTACAGTATAATGCCAAACCTGAAATAGATACACATTCTCAACCAGGTAATTTGACTAAAAACATGTAACTGTGCATTCTTCTACAAATGTAAGAAAGTATACAGGCTTTGCTATGATTTAGCAGCTCTACCAAGAACAAGAAGCTACTTTTCTGAAGATGGATGAGATGGGATGGGATAGAAATTATGTTATATTCCAATCACTCAGCTTTCCTCTTTGCCCTTCTGTTTATCTCACAATCACCATCTCACACATTGTCCTAAGTTCCTACAAGATGAATCACCCCACCTTCAGTTATTTGAGTTACTATAATAAAGAGGCTTTTGTTGTATTTATCTATTTAATACACTTATGGGCTATCTACCTATGACTGAAAAACAATTTTAAAAACCTGAAATTAAAAAACAGAAATAACATAAAAATAGTAGCTAAAGACCTTCATAAACACTCAAAGGAGTCACAAATGGGCTCGTCACACTATCCAGGGTCCCAGGTTTGATGGCACCTCGCAAAAAAAAAAAAACCAGCAGATTTCTGCGGGGTGATGATAGGGGAGGGTGCCACAGTAGAAAATGCATCCTCCTGAGTCCCAACAGGTGACACCCTCTTCCATCTTGCAGTCAGAATCCAGAGCATACCTTTCCTGCCATACATAATAGGATGGCTTTCTTTAGGGTAGTAATACATTGCTAGACAAGAATTTGCAATCCCACAAAGGCATTATTATATTATCCTGTTCCCATCTGATTTTGTTATCTTGTCATCTTTACTTGCTTTTTCTTTTTAAAAACAACTTGTAAACTATGCAGAGTCCCTGAGAGACAGGTGGGATTTAAATTATTATTATTGTTATTGTTGTTGTTGTTGTTATGGTTGGTTGCACAGTCAGCCAGATGTTTAGACTGGATATGGCATTTTTATTCACCTATCAAGTCTTTCCCAAGGACCTGAAACAGGCATATGCCGCTATTTGATTATGTTAAAGCTATTGTCACAAGTTGCCAGTTATTCCAAGTAAATGCCTTTTGCAATTGACTGATGGTTATTTTGTCAGTGCCGATGGTTTTCAAGTGGTGCTCCAGATGTTCTGGGATTGCACCCAAGATGCCTATTACTATTGAAACTAACCTTGTTTTCTTTTACCACACTTTTTCAGGTCTTTGTATTTTGTGATTTTCTCTAGTTCTTTCTCTTCTCTTCTGCGGTCTCCATATACTGCAACATCCACTATTCATACCTTTTTGCCTTCATATATACAATTGTTAAGTGAGAGGTGTTATATGGCAGGTGCAGCATTCTGTTTGAATTCTAAAGTCCCAGGGCACTTTAGCTTCTTCATTTTGTCTATTTTGTGGGATCCACTGGTTCTTGTTTGCAAGCAAATGGTCTTGCTTGCAAATATCCCAACCCACTATTGTTGCTACTTTATCAGGCTGTTGTTTGTAGTCAACCTGTCTGATCTTCTTGCAGCAGCTTAGTAGGCAATTCATTGTTTCTTCAGTTTCTGTGCAGAAGTGGAATTTGCTTGGAGCCCTTTCCTATAGTCTGCTTAGATGAATTCAGATTCCAATATTTTCAATAGATCTCCATCTGCATATTGCTGTTGCATTTACTTCTGGAGTCAAACAATGCTTTAACTCTAGAGCTCACATAGTCTACAACAGATCGCTAGACTGAGTTCCGGAGATTGTGTAAGAACTGTAGCTCAAGTCACAGAAATCTTGAAAAGTTTATTTTGTGCCAAATCATTCATTATTGCTCTTTTGTGAAGACTCCTATTATTAAAACTTCAGTGGTGCTAGCTTAGAAAGCTGCACCATGACATAGCTGGAAACAAGATAGCAAAGTTTATGATTCACATGTATGCTTCCATAAAAGCACTCAGATAAAGAACACCAAGTTCCTGATTTATGGTGATGCTTCTTCTGCACTCAATGCCTTTCCATTCTGGTCAAAACCATAATCAGGTTGCTGTTTTCAAAGAAAAATGGAATGACCATTTGCCCTCCTAACAGAAAGGTCACTATTCTTTTAGAGACATACTATCCTTACTCTAATCACAACTCTCAGTGCTTAAAAAAAAACCGGCATTTTTTACAAGCTAGGTGAGGACTACCTTTTGCCACGTTTTGTTTATTAGGAAAATAAACATCTGAATACATTGCTTTGCCAATGACAGAACATTTTATAGCATTTATAATATACAATACAGAGCTTGTCTTTTAAAACTCCTTAGTTTTGAACGTTATTCTTGCATTTGCCAGTATTCTCATTCTACAGACTAATGTGGAGAAAATTATGTTCCTGAGTCCCAGGAAGCACAAGAGAGAGCACTTTGATCTGAAACAACTTACACGATTAATCTATTACGGAGAAAGAGATTCAATCAGGAGAAACTTCCCAGACACAGATAGTCTACTTTGTGCTTAATTTCTTGCTGATTTTGTTTAGAGAAAGACTTTAGAAATGTTCCAGATAATAATAGATTAACAATTATTCAGTTGCGTATATGTGCACACTACAAATGAATTGAAAGTGCCCTCTCTGCAACTCTGGCAAGTCTTTTAAACTAAAGTACACCATTCAACCCTCCAGAAGGTGCTTTTAAATTGACCAGTCCAGAGCTTTCATAGAAAGACTACCCAGTCCTGAACATCTCTGTCCCAGGGTAATTTACCTGGTCAAGGTGCTTATCTAAGCATTTGTGCTATTTCTCTCTGTCTCCCAGCTGCATTTATAATGCACAGTTAAAATTAAATAAGTGGAAAGAAAGAAAGAAGACTGAGAAATCTGTGGCTGGAAGAATGGAAGAGATTCTCAGTGCAGAGAAATGAAAAGTTTAAAAAGTTGTGAATGGTATGGATGTGATAGAATTAGGGGTGATTTGAAAATATGGAAAGTTAGAGGTATTATGAATTGTGTTCTTTTAATTTAACTGATATTGACAATTTCCCTTTTCATATATTTCCATCTTTGCAAATCAGTCTTGCTTGTACACTTACATTAAAATTGTTTTTCTTTTATCTTCTGCCTGTCATTTATTTTGCTTACCACTTCTTACTCTTTTGTTGCTCTATGCATAATATTGCTTATATGCTGAAGGAGAAGAATATGATGGCAGGTATGTGTGTAAAAATAAAGGGATGAATTCTCTCAAACTGAATTTCTGAAAACTGTCTGGTATTCTTGACAACAATGTGGAAGGATTTCCATTTTTAACTTCTAAGCCAAGCTTGCCATCACTTCCTGGTAGCTTTTAAATTTAATTTAACCAACCACTCTGGATCTTTCTATACTTAATCTTTGCTTCCCAGAGTGAATTTATGGTAAATTCAATCCATATTTTTGTTTACTATGATCTGTTCAACAAATCATAGTTAGGACTCATACAAAATGCTAAGCCAAAACTAAAGAAACTATATTAACATTTAGCATGTTGTACAAACCTGACCTAAAGATGCTCTTGACATTAGGCACCCAGTGTTTTTTCAATATTTTTTCCTTGTGGGATTCAGAGATGATGAATAGAGTTCCAAGTGTTTTCCAAGGATTCACTTGACTTCCAGACCTATTCTTCATTGTCAAATAATTCCTGTTGCATTATCTTGCTAGATATATTTGTTTCCTGCCCTGGTGAAACTTTCTAACCTTGATTGCTCCACAAGGATTCTTCCCTATGAAAACAGCCCTGTGGGATAGGATAGGCTGATAGCAAGAGATGGGCCCAAAGTCTCTCTATGAGCATCCAAAGGTGAGGAAAATTTGAATTCTAATTTTCAACCAAATAAAGATCTTGTTGAACAGGAAGATAACTTGTGCCCATTCTCCATTTATGACCAACTTGTAATTGAGATCCTTTATATTCTCTTTGTCCAATAACAAGATAAATATCCCAGTTTGGCTCTATTTCTTAATCTGTCTCCCATTTTTTCTTAGAATATCCTATAACTCACATAATCCTGCTTAGGACACAATTTTTGACACATGGTTTTCTTGCCTTTTAGAGAGCTCCCCAACTGCTCACAATTTCTTCACCTTCTTATTTAATAAATGTTCAATTCTTCCCCATTTGTACTTTCTGATCACTGTTTTTCAGTTTTAAGAAGAGTTGTGTCAATCATGTGCTAGAAAGATTATACCTTAAAATAAAACCTGTGATTTTTATTTATAAACACTGTTTTCAAGTATTTTCTCCCAATTTTGAAGAAACTATTTCTCCACTTTATTGGAGTGTTTGATAGTTTTCAGCATGCATGCAACCATAAATTATAGTAAATAAGGTAACAATCCATTCATTAATATTTCTTTTCAAAAACAAATTATACATATTTTCAATCCTAGGAATTTATACTGATGACCTCTTCACCATTCACTGTGTTTGGAATCAAACTGCTCAACAAGCCTTTTGAACCTGATAGTCCACACTCTCTTGGAAAGATACAATTCCAATCACTTTCAAAACCTCTACGATTACAGCTGGATAACATCAAGACAGATTTATCTTCAAGGGAAATGGCAGTACCAGTTGCCCCATCTTGGGATCTTGAAAGAATTGGATAATATCTTAATTCAGGTGCAAACTTGCTGGGTAGTTTGGAGCAAACTGTTATCTGTTAGGCACTTCCAAAGGGAAAAAAGGGCACTCTGATCAGGCACCAGCCTCCTTTCTGTATTAGGCATTCTAGAAGATGAGTACTAGCAGTTCAAACCAGCTAAGCAGTTTCCATAGCAGCCTATGATTTGCAAAGCCTGAGAAATCAGCTGATTCTAGGGGACCACTTTGATGTTCCTCTATGATATAAAGATCTATTATCTTCTCTCCCTCTGCGAGGTTTTTTTGCCGAGAGAAATGACCAGGTTCTTTCTCTACACCCTCATATTTTCAGTTGCTAACAAGTCCACCGCTGCCTTGTTACCTGCAGCTTGTATTTAGTCCATCCCTAGGCAGAATGCCTGCCATGCCATTTCTCTCTAACCTTGTGACAAAGTGGAATTCCAATAGTTGCAGGGTACACCACATAAAATAGGTTCTTCTGACAATGAAGAACATTGAACCTTTTAAAATACAATTGAGATTGGTATGTTTATTATGGCTTTCCTTAACTATACTGTATAAAAACATATATGCAACCAGGCCTAAGAAATATCCAGTATTTTACAGAGGTTATGTCTACAAAAACTGCAAGCTTTTGGAATTATTCCACAGAGTTAGATAAAATAAGGAAAAGCAAATTTATTTGCATCAATTTATACATCAAGAAATATCAGAAGGTCACATGTATGAAGCAGTCATCAATTAAACACTTAGAAAATCACAAACTGAGATTACAGCTCACTGCAGATTTCATGCTTTTCAATGCAGGATGAATGCTAGTAAGATTTAAGCAATATGTCGTCAAGAGCAGAAAGAGTTAAGAAAGTACATTTGATTTTGTTTCTCTGCCTGAAAGCAAGGAGACCCCTCAGCTTTTATCTTAACATTCAACTTGAAGATTTATAGAAAAGCACACTGGCTTATATGTAGCTCTAGGCAAAATACCTGACGTAGGTTTCAGACTATTGGAGCACTCTTAAGATTCACTTTATGACAAATCAGAAGCTGGTTAATGAATTCTGCTCTTTTTCCACAACTATGAGGCCACTGGAAAAAGCTTTCATCTTTTTGCTTCTTTCCTTCAACAAGTAATAAACAGGAGGAAACCACTCACATGTCAGATAAAAGCAAATAAATGATTTGTTTGCATTGTTCTGCCTAGTGATCAGGATCTCAACCTCTGCTTTTCCCATGCTGAAAAGTTAGTCTTCCATACTATTCCTGATGTCTGCAGTGCTTACAGCTGGACCAATTTTATTTCTTTTCACACAGGACAATGAACAAAGGCATGAGCTGGACACAAGAGTAAGATGTACTGAACTGGGTAGTTTCCCAGTCTGAATTCACTGAGACACGCTGCAGCAGCCAGAATTAAAATGCAAAGATGGCACTACAGCTAGAAGCCATAGTGTGCTCAGGAATGGAAGTGAAAGCCAGGTATTTAGGTGCATTGACCAAGTAAGATGCAGAAGAGCTGATAAGCAGCAGGAATTGGCCCAGAATGCACACACATACAGCTTTATGGACTTCTCTCACAAATCTCCAAAGCCCGTCTTTTTGGCCAACTCCCTTTACACAACATTTGAATAAATACCTTGCAGTTTGGTAAACCACCAACACTACTTCTGTCTCATTATATCTCATTCTTATTGATGCCCATATCACACAAGAGCTTTGGAGCTGGGTTTGGATGGAAATTTTTCCCAAATACAATTCAGCACTAAATGCTATTGTGGAAAGAAAACAACAAAAAAAGACTGCAAGTTTTTAAAACATATTCTCCATAGGAATGGGTCTCTGCTAATGATAGCTGGGAATGCTAGAAGCTGTGATCCCAACACAGCAGCTAGGTACCAAATTGGAAGAAGCTAAAGTGCACTGCTTAGCACTTGAAAAATCCTGCATTTAAGAGAATGTGTGTATTTCTACATTTTGTTCCTCTGGTGCAATAGTATTTTCCTGTTCACAGCTTTTTGACCCATAGTTACATATGCAGTTGCTAGCCCTAAGTGATTTACGTGGCATTTAGGCAGTTGAAAAAGAGAGATTTGTAACGTGTTTACCTTTAAAAGGGGGGAGACCCTTCTTCCCATCTATTTTGGCTGTAAACCATAGTTACATTGTTGAAGTCACAGAAATAAGGCAAAAAAAATAAACTATTCAAAAATGAAATAATTCAACAGTGAGCAATATTTTAAGGGACAAACAACCTAGAATATAATGCAGCTGCAATAAAGCAGTGTGGAATGGTGCTGAACTAAGCTGAGAAAGTCCGATTCCAGTCCCAAATCAGCTATGAAGCTTGAAGTGGAACCTTGAGCTGCTCAACCTCCAGGCCCAGCATCCTGGTCAGAACAGGGCTAGCCCTTTTATTCCAGCTCAACTCCTTGGAGGAAATCAAATGAACTCTTGCCACAATAAGGTTGGGAACATAAATGTCATCAGCGTCCCTCAGGCTTCATCTCCTTCCTTTCATGTCTCTGCTTTTTTAAATCAAAAATATGAACTGAATTAGATTCTAACCTGTCAGGAACCGAACCAGCACAAATTTCCCCCAGTGCTAGTGCCATAAAACCATTTATATGCTTGCATAGGAGTAAAAATTGAAATAGAAAGGTTGGAAATGCTCAAGATCCAAAAGCCCTTTCAGCCATACCCACACACTGTGAGCCTTCAGGAGAAGTCATCAGTGGGGCCTCCCACTCTTGCAAATGGAGGTTATGTGACCCAACTGGACATGATCGGTGTCTGTCTCCTCTAAATCTCAGGCTTTCAAATGCTCAGGCAAATGCTTAATAGAAGCGTGGAAATGTCACCTTTCCAACACAAGCAATATATACACACACACACAGTGCCAGCAGTGGCTGGATAATTACTACACCCTTTCTAAAGTGGGCTAATGTGACATTTCTTCTCAGGCTAAGCAGGTGCACAAGGATGTGAGTACATGTGTCACCAACACGAGTTGCCTCTGCATCTTTCCTTGCCAAAGTTGACCTTCAGATAGGCTTATGTCAGACTGACATAGGTTTCCTTTTTGTTTGCTTCAAATCAAGGAAATCAAGAACTGCCTACTCATAATGCCAACTAGAATCTGCTCTAAACTGTTCCTTGTCTTGGTGAGATATCCAGGGGGAAAAGCTCCTATACTTTTGGACCGATCAAAGGCAAATTTGCTACCTTAGGATGATGGGTGAGGTAGTCCAAAGCAACTGGGGGAGGGGGGATCAGAAGGTTTCTCCTACCCTTGTTGTTTGCAACTTTAAAAGTTGCAATAGGAATATCTCTGGAAGAATAAGAGCAAAATCTCAACAAGGAGATGAACTGGGGTGGGGGAGAGATTTAGGAGAGTAAACTCCCCCCCCACCCCCATTGCCACCCTCCACATAGTGCTTATGAGAAAGCAAATAATTACTTACAAAATTCCGGAGAGCTTACTCTAACACAAATGGAACAGGTAACTCTCACATAAAACAATAGGAGGAGAACTAAAGCCCAGCACAGAAGCCGAGTGATCCCCTCTCTCATCAATCACCTCCTGCCTTGGAGAAAAAACAAGACAAGCTGGGGGTTTCTTTTTGTTGTTTTCATTTCCCATGTATGACTTTTTTTTAATTGAAATCATTATTTTTCCAAAAGCTCTGGCTACTTCTCATCTGTCTGCTGCAGCCCTGACAAACAAAACAAAATTGAATTTGCTTGATTGTTACAGAAAAATATACAACCAAAAGGGAGTGGGATTGGAGGAAGAGATAAAAGCCAACCATTTGCCACCATAAATACACAATCTTTGCTCCTCCTCGCCCCCGCTTAACTTTTTACTGTCTTAGAAAAACATTTTCTAAATGCTGCAAATATCTATTAATAATCTGTTACATCATGCACCACAACATTTATTATCTCTGGGGTACCTTGAACTATGGCACTGCATGATCTAATAATGATGATAATGATGATAATAATAATCAAACACAGGTATTAAGAACGAGCAGTAAAGAAATATCGTTAAAGCCCTTTTAACATGGAGCTCTGTAAGCCAAAAGTTAAAGGTACGGGAATCTCTGCTAGGGAAGAGATTTCGTAACCTTTTTTGCCCACCCTCCCAAAACAGAAAAGCACCCATGTCAGAAATCGCGCCCTTGGATTGTTCATAGTTGCGATACCATCTTCCATCACATCAACACACATGAAGCGGTTTTAATTTCCTACCCCTTTCCCACAACGTTTCTGAAGCTACCTTGAGATATATTACCCATTCCACTCCCATTCCCACATCAATTAATTGTACTTGGGAGGTAAAAAGAAGAAGAAAAAGAAGAAGAAGAAAGGCAGGCTTGAGCAAATGAGAACAACTTTCTTTTGATAAACGTTCGGGTATTACTAGCATATAAGCTCCCTCTCCCTTCCCCGCCCTTCCCCTCAAGAAGGAACAGGTGTTGGAGGGAAATGGTTAAGTGGAAACAGGCTCCCCAAATCCTTAAAGAAGCTCTGCAGGGCATCCGGGCTAACTAAGTGTGTGTTCTATTTCCACCTACCTTTGCATGGAAGAGAGATCTCCCGGGAGGGGGGGAGGGGAAGAAGTCCAGGTCAAAGAAGTTTTTCAAAGAAGGTGGCTTGGAAAGTGCCCGATCCGGGTGAAAAAGGGCCACCCATTTACGCACATACACCGCAAAGGTGCCTCCCCCCCTCCCCTCCCTAGAAAACGACGAGGATCAGCTGCGCGCCGGGGAGTGGAGAAGAGGCAGGCAGGAAGCAGACAGCGGTGGTCGATCCATAGCCGCCAGCCGCGAGTGCGGAGACGGAGCAGGAGCTGATTGAAAGGGAAAATGCATGTTAAGCGGCGCGCCCGGCCAGGTTGGAGTCGGAGGATCCAAAGCCTGAGCGAACTCTCACTCTTCCGAGCGGGGGGGGGAGAGGTGGGGGGACGGAGGCTGGAATCCAACGGGTGATGCTCAGGGGAGAGGTGGGGGTGGAAGGCACGTGAAGCTGCCTCCCCTGCGAGAAGAGCCAGCCAGCCGGAGAGGGCGGGGTGCGGGAGCCGAGGGGCGAACTTTGGCGGGGAAGGTGGAGAAGCGGTCGGCGTGCGGGTTCTCTCTCCTCTCGCCTGCGTCCTCCCTTCCCTCGGGTCGTCCGCTCTGTTCGGAAGAGGCGGAGAGCGCGGACGCTCCGTGGAAGCAGCAACAGAACACAGGAAACGCAACGCGCAGGGAGGAAAAAAAAACGACAGCTGGTCCTTATTAGGGACACTAAATATCTTAGGGGAAACCTACAATTATTAACGATGATTTGAGGAGGTCAAGCAAGGAGAAACCCCCCCTTCTTCTCTCTCGCCAGGCCCCAGTTAGCGCCTCTTTGAGGAGCCACGGATGGGGAGCCCTGCGTGCTTGCTCTGTGTTCAGGGTGGCCAAAACTGTCTCCCTCTCCAAATGTTTTGCAAGGCAGCGTTGGGCTGTCTTCAAGCTTAGCCTGGTGTGGAGAACCAGAATCCCTAGTTAGTTGGTTTGATTTATACACTCCCATCTTTATAATATGGTATGTATTTTGGATCTGAATTAGGATAAACAACAGAAATAAGAGGTCTAATCCAACATACATGGAGGGTGCCTGATTGAGAAAAATCTATTAATTTTTGGACTATTTTTGTGCCAATTTTGTTAGCGTTCAGTTTTTCCAGATTCAAATTAAAATGCTCGTGTGAGCCTTTAAAGGGTTCAGATGTAAAACCCCAACTGTTTTCTGCTGTCCTTAGAACCCACTCTTACTCTGCTAAATAAATAAATAAACTTCTACTCTATCTACTATTGAAAGTCAGCAGTTAAGGACCAAGAATCAGAAATGTAAGTTTAATATTTGAAACTTTGGAGTATCTCAGGAGTATCTCATCCCTAAGGCCCTTATAGTACTTGGAGATGGGATGGGAATTCTGCAAAAGAAAAGTACAGTGTTCATCACTTAAATAGTTTGTGCAATTTAACTTTAAAGTTCTAAAAGCTTCCAATATAATAATATTATTTCCTTGGCTTTAGAATGTTCTCCTCATTGTCCTTTCACCACCACCACCCCAAAAAATTGACATCAGGATCACAAGAAAATAGTCTTTTGGTTATCAGGTGTTACCAAAGCCATGGAATAACCTTGCAGAACAAGATGTCTAGACTTCTCAGTCTGCTTCTGATAGGATTAATAAAAGCTTTTGCTTTGGTATTTTTTTTACTTGATATTTTTATAGTGTTCTTTCACTGTTTTTTTATTTTATTATTTTCTTTTAACAATGCTGTTTTATTATTTTGATCTTATAAAATATAGACTATAAAATATCCAAGTAAATAAAATAATGTACTGAGGTTTGGAGGAAGCAAACTGTCAAGGATTGCTTCCTGCTTTGTAATTCTGGAGAACAAGATTTCTATAAGTATAGAAAGATTATTGTATATAACCTGAGGCAGTATTGGTTTTTTAAAGTTCTAATAAAAACACAATAGCTATGATTGTGTTTCAGTAGCCCAAGGAAATAGTTGAAATGGTTAGAAAGACCCTAGAAATACATTTGGAACAGGAATTAAAATGATAGGTAAATGATATTAAGAACCATTTGAGAGCAAGCTGCCTGGATGCTCTATTGATTCAGTCAATTCATATCTTTGAATCAACTCACATCTCCTGCATCATTTGAAATGAAATGCCAGGCAATTCAGAACGATAAAAGGAATCGTTTCTTTACACGATGCATCATGGACTTCACTACTGTTAGATATGATGGTCGGTTATTTGACTACAGGTAGTCCTTGACTTACAACATTTTGCTTAGTGACTGTTTGAGGTTACAATAGCACTGAAAAAAGTGACTTATGATCATTTTTCACATGTATGACCTTTGCAGCATCCCCATGTTATGTGATTTACATTCAGATGCTTGGCAACTGACTCACAGTTATGAGGATTGCAGTGTCCTGGACTCCTGTGATCACCTTTTATGACCTTCTGACAAGCAAAGTCAATGGGGAAGGCAGATTCACTTAATAACCATGTTCCTAACTTAATAACTGCAGTGATTCGCTTAACAAATGTGGCAAGAAAAATTGTAAAACTCATTTAACAAATTTCTCATTTAGCAACATGAATTTTGGGCTCAATTGTGGTCATCGTAAATTGAGGACTAGCTGTAACTTTAAAAGAGATCTAGACAAAATCATGAAGGACCAGATCATTGATGGCCATTTATTGTCTTCTAAATCAGGGGTCTCTAACCTTAGCCACTTTAAGACTTGTGGACTTCAACTCCCAGAATTCCTCAAGTCTTAAAGTGGCCAAGGTTGGAGACCCCTGTTCTAAATTACAACTTGCTTTAAATATCAGATGGTGAGGAGCAACAATGTGAAAAAAGCTATTTCCCATCAGCCTTTGTTTTCGAACTGTCCACCACATGTGACAGGTAATCCTGGACTTATGACTGTAATCGAGCCCACAATTTTGGTTGCAAGTCATGACAATCAGAAAGAGGGTTACCACATGACCAGACCCAATTTTACAACATTCTTGCAGTGATTGTTGCAATGGTTGTTAAGCCAACGCAAAGCTCATTAAGCAAAGCATTGTTCAATAAAGGGCAGTTTTTGACATAATCCTGAGATAAATCAGGGGTGGGATTCTACCAGTTTGCACATATTCTCTAGAACCGGTTGTTAACATTCTAAGCAGTTCTAAGCATTCTAAACATTGTAAGCCACGCCCACCATCTAAGCCACGCCCATGGAATCAGTTGTTAAAAAATTTGAATCCCACCCCTGAGGTAAATACTGGCAAAAACATAAAGCATGGTCACATAACTACAGGGTGTTGCCAATGATCCTAAATGCAAGCCAGTTGCTGAATGCCAAAAATATGGTCATGTGATTGAGGAGTCAAACATCAGAACTTCAAATCCTGGTCATAATTTTGAACTAGAAATAGTTCAAAACTATTTTTGAAATTCAAAACTTATTAAATGAAGAATGTTAGAGCAGCATTTCTCAGCCTTGGCCCTTTTAATATAGGTGGACTTTTGGAGCTGAAGTCCATACCTCTTTAAAGGGCCAAGTTTGGGAAACACTGTGATTCAGAGGGTCCCTTGTAGTGGTGGGATTCAAAAAATTTTACTACCGTTCTGTGGGTGTGGCTTGGTGGGTATGGCAGGGGAAGGATACTGTAAAATCTCCAGTCAGAGGTGGCATTTACCTGTTCTCCAAACTACTCAAAATTTCCTCTATCGGTTCTCCAGAACTGGTCAGAACCTGCTGAATACCACCTCTGGTCACTTGACTTGATTTAACAAGGCTGCTTGTATGTATAATACCAAAGATCAAACCTATGCTGGGACTGGAAAGAAAGAAAAAAGAAAGCGTTGTCTCTACTCTCTACAGGGAAATTTATGGCATTAAGGTCATCCTTAGAATTCTGACAAGGAACAGAAATATGTGGAAATATTAATGCTGTGGAGTCTTCTTACCCTTAAGGTACACATACGGTACTATCCATAAAATTGGTATCACTGAAACCTTTTAAATCATCATTGATGCCTCTCCTTTTTTAAAAAAAAAAAACAGCTTTCATTTAGCATCCCAGCAACATTTCACTCACTCAGAACATAAGCAACAATAGTAAGGGGGTTGACATAATAAGGAGGTACACAAAATGGGACAACTTTCTTCCAACTTTGAATTTTCAGAATACATGAGTTTCTGTAGATACTGAGTTGGCCTTGAAGAAGATAGTCAAAAGCTATTGTGTAAATAATGTCTTAGCCCTGAAAGAGAGAAGACAGCGATAAACTGAAGATTGTCTCACATTTCTGCTATTCAATATAAAAAGATCTGTGTCAGGATTTCAAAATTCTGTTACACTTTCAACAACAAAGTTCCAATAAGTCCTTATGGAGTCTGCTTCCTGATCTGAACTACCTGTCAGTTTTTGTTGTTGTTTTTGAGTCTTGGACACTTAAATCTTTGGTATTTATCCTCATTCAGATGTTCTGAACTGTCACTATGAAGGGGAATCAGAGGGACAATAACACTAAAATGTACTACTTCAATTTATTTAATAGTCTACCAACATATGAGCTAGTATGTATGTATTTATTAAACTTATCTGCCACTCATCTCACTATTAAATGACTTTGGGCAGCCAGAAATAACAGTATGAAACAAAGGTTAAAAATATAAAAACATTTGGGCATTGAAAGTTAAAAAACAACAACAGTACAATTAATAAGGCAGATAGAAAAGAACCAGACAGGGTGCAGGTAGGATCTTCTTCTACTCTACTAGCCACCTCCAAAATGGATGCCCCCATTGGCAGAGGCAGATTTTCAGGCCCTTTTGGAAGTCCCAGAGGGTGGGGATGGATCTCATTTTGAGGGCATGATATTCCAAAGGGTGGCAGCCGATATATATGAAAAAGTATGAAAAAGTAATTGCTATGCCAATAACTGGTTGCATCATTTAAGCTGCAATAAATTAGGGCAATCATCAGAATCCTGACACCAGACACTTCGTGGAATTGGTGATCAAATTCTCACATCACAAAATTACAATTCAGCCATTTTTAACATTTTAAGCTCTAAAGAATTGCATGCCCTATGATATTGTAGAGGAGGACTGTCGAACTCATGGCCCATGAGCCGGATGCATCACATGCTGGCTATGCCCATGCCAGTTTAGCAAAGGCAAAAAAAGTCCCAATATGTCATGTGACATCATTGTGACGACGCGAGAGTTTGACATCCCTGATGTAGAGCCGAATCAGGTAGATCAGATAGGAAGCATCGCCAGATGGGCTAATTCTACTATATTATAAGGTTAAATTATCATTACAGACATACTGAGTGAATACCTGTACTACTATAGTTTGAAGAATGCACAATCAGTTGGGGTACTACATATCAGTTGGGCTCATCACAGTTACACAAAATAAAAAAGTATAATAGTAGTACATTATATAAACACAACCTTTGTCTTTAAAATCTAGATTTCAGTTAGCCATCATGGCTAATAGTCACTGACAGCCTCTTCACAGATCAATTTTACCTTTCAAAACTATGTAAGTTAGATTCCATTACCACTCTTTATAAGGGTGGCTTCCAATCAATAATAGAGCTGTACCATTTGCTGAATTCAGAGGTGTTTCAGAACCTAAATTGGTGCAAATGGAGTACCTGCTGCAATTCCTTAAACCAAATATTTTAAGGCAGATGCTACATCCAGGCTCTTTGCATGTTCTCTGAAGCACCTGATGCCTTTAAATCCAAAGCGCTGCACAGTTAATCAGGGGGTTCTGAATTGGAAGCTGTGGGAGAGAAAGAGCAAACAGCTTTGTTTTCTCCACATTGTGTATAATTTTATAATTCC
The DNA here is from genome assembly GCF_049901735.1 of Notechis scutatus. Lineage (NCBI taxonomy): Eukaryota > Metazoa > Chordata > Lepidosauria > Squamata > Elapidae > Notechis > Notechis scutatus. The sequence continues at coordinate 52,534,093 of NC_142014.1, forward strand.
TAGCCATGTTTTCTGCTTTGTTCCTTTTCCCATTAAAAAGGGGTCAAATCCCTTTCTTCCTTTGGTTGATTAAAAGAGGATTTTACTCCAAACTAAGTCTAAGATTCAAGAAAAACTTTTTGTGCACAACATCAAACAGGATTCCTGTTAAACTCTCTAGTTCTTGTCTAAGCAATTTATTTGCTACATTCCTATGCAGCGGCCTAGCTTTAGGTGGGCTTGGATGCCCCTGAGTGCGGTTTGCTGTTTGTTCTCTCCTGGGACTCGCGATTGGAAAGCGTGGAAAGCCGCGGTGTTACTTTGCTTCCGGAAGCTGCTCTTTTGGAAGAGCGCTTGGTGATCGGACCTTGCCAGCTCGGGAGCAATTCCAGTTTTCGCTAACCTCGGTAGCGAAATAAAATCACCGAGTCAGTTCAAGCCTTGCAAACTGAGACTTAACTGGTGGGCAAAGAGCTCCTTTCCTTGCCTCTCTCTTCCCCCTCGAGCGGAGGAACAATTTCTTGCTGTAATTCGAAATTGAAACTTCAATTACCCTCCCACCCAACTAATTTTCAGTAAGTGCCACTGACTTCAGCATTTGGTTGTAAGAGCTTGATTTGATCAAAGCTAAGTATTAGGTTTTTTGTTTTCAAGTTCAAAGAGATGGTGGTTTGGAAGGGGTTTTGTTACTGTTGGGAGGGGGAGCTTGGAAGACCAAAATTTTGAACATTTTATTTAAAAGTCTTTTTTCTCCAATGTAGATTTGGAATGGAAAATCATTTATAATTTGCTGCATTTTATAATGGGCCCTTTATAATGGCCTTTTATAAAATTGGTTAAACCCTCAAACGCAGATCTGATTTTCCATATGGCCCCGACATAAATTAATTGCCCACCCCTGCTATACTACTATCTTCCTGAAGGACCCATGGCGATATAGAAGTTAAAACTAATAACAACCATACAATAGCAATGAATATGTTTAAAGGCAAAAAATAAAAGCATTGTTATTATAAATCACATCAACAGTCAATTCTCTTCTACTCAAAGACCCTTCTGAATAGCATAGTTTTAACAATCTTTCAAAATATCAGGAAAAGAGCATCAGATCTTTTGGTGACCAAGAAGTATGAAACTATCAAGATTTCTACATTTCCCCTGTTTCTTGCCAGAGAAGAACCTTCAGCATTTCTAACCAGGATATGTATGGTAGATGTATACATTCTATATAAAACAAACAATCCAGCAGATTCCCAGATGCAAAATCATGTAAAAGTGAAAACCAGCAATAAAATGCACTTGGAAGTCTGCTAGTATAAACCAAAGTCCACCAACAAGTTATCTGTTATATATTGTTTGAATTGCAGCTTCAAGTAACCTTCTAAGGCAGCTACATGACATAGTATACAAAATGTGACAAGGGTGTGAGTTACTATTGCCAGGGCTTCAATGATTTCCTCAACAATGCAGTATATGCATGTATACCTATGTGTAATGAAAGGGAGGAAGAGGGAAAAAGAAAGTTACCCATGCCATATATGTGTATGTTAATATAATCTCATTTTATCTCATATTGTAAGCCACCTGAATCAGACAATTAGGCAGCAAATACGTTTTTGTATGTGTGTGTGATTTACATCCTATTTTTCACAAAACAGTTCATTTAAAAAAAAAACTGTCCTAATTTAGCATACAGCATTCTTGATATGAAATTTGGATTGACTGATTTATTTCCACCAGTGTGCAGTGTGCATTTACCTCAGTCCCTATTGAGCCATTTTGTTCACCAGTTTGGACATTTGAGAGGCTTTGAATAATGTGGTACAAATTGCACACAAACACAGCTCCATCCAGATCTATCATAACATCACTGACCTACTTCTGGTAGATTTGCAGCAAAACCATAATAGAAATTGCTTCTAAAGAGTTAACTGTGCTTAGCAACCAGTTTGGCAGGTTGGGAATATGAGATGAGTGGACTTGTGTAGATGATGTACAACAAAAAGTGATTGTGCTTTATCGTACTCCCATTTCGCAGCTCAATCTGTATTTATGGTCCCTCTGTTGACCTAGTTTTAACAGTCTGATGCTACCAATGTTTATCTGCATTTAGATGGGCATCTTAGTAAGAACATTTTTTGCATGCCAAGCTGCTCTTACTGCTTGACCTGGCAGAATCATTAGCTATGCTGTATCTTAAATCTGGATGACACAATCTACTGAAATGTACTGACTATAAAATAGCCAACTTCTCTCTAATGAGTGGTCTAGGCAAATGACAGTTTCCTCTAAAGTCTGAGCACCTGTAATAGGAATTTGATAGATGGAATTTCCATCTAAAGTCATCAGGCCAATAACTTTCTACTGGGTTTGAGTAATTACAACTTTATTAAACTAAATGAAACAGAATCATAATGGCCGTAAATTATTTTAGCATTAATGCAATCAATAGATTCTTCAGGACAATAACAGACAATAATCATTACTATTTTTTATCTTCATGTTGCCCAAAGGGCAGCACCACCCTAGAGCTCAATAAATTAAGTCAGCCACAGAATTCCCTCCACTTACAATTTAAATTGAGGAAAGAATAACAAAGAAAAAGAAGAAGTCTTCCTGAATGTGAGCTTAACAACTCTGCAATTTTCATTGATTTCTGAAGTTGCGAAGCTGAGAATTGAAAATGATAGAGAATGAAAGAAACAGAGAAAGTGGAAGGATAAGAAGACTGAGAGAAAAGAGAATGCGAAGAAGAGTGTGGAGAAGGGCAAAAAGGACAACTACAATGTTGGTTCCCAGACTGATAGAGTAACACCTTTAGAGACCATTGTGTAAACAATCAGCAGCAAGATTCTCAGTTATCAGTGAAAAATCCTTCCATCTCATCAGCTCATTGGAAGAAAATTTGAAAGAAAACAAAAATTTCTGCAATTATATGCCCTGAGCTGTATTGGTCCAGGATGGAAAATAGCGCAGTTGTCAGAATTATTATAACTCCATTTCTAAGGAATTTTAGAATTTTTGTTGTTATTGTTTTATGCAGATACCAAAAGCCTATAGAAACAGAGAGCATGAAGATGGAGAAAGAGAAAGAGGATTTGGAAAGGAGGAATGTGAAGAAAGAATGAGAATGAGGAATGAGAAATAAGATTGAGAAAGTGGGAAGAAAGGGTAAAAACTTAACTGGGGAGAGTTTAAGGTCAGTGTTTCTGGACTTTATATTAGTGGGATGAGAGAGGCATCAGTGAGATAAACATCTTGCACGGTTTAGCTAAGGTGCTGGATGACCAACTGAGAAACTATGAGTTCTAAGCATGAAAGATAGCTGGGTGGTTTTGAGCCAGTTATTCTCTTTCACCCGTTCCACCTTACAGGAGTGTTATGATGGGGAAACTGGGAGGCAGGAATATTATGTATGCTGCTTTGGATTATACAAAATAAAGGTGGGCTGTAGCTATGAAGATGTGGAATTGCTGAGTGAGAAGAGAAACTAGTTTCTTACCATTGGAGAAGATGAATGAATGCTGCGCTGACTAAAAATATTACTTGCCATCCCACTATTGCTTCTGCAGCTTCTGTTGGCTACGTAATGGAGTGTGCCCTGCTGTTCATTTAATAAGTATCATTCAAGTAACTGTTGAGAATGGAGTGGAAGTACTAAAAATAGTTTATGTCTAGCTTGACAAGGTCCTAGTGTGTGATAGAGTAGGGGTCACCAACCTTTTGGACCTCAGGGACCACCAAACTCATAATTTTAAATCCCAGGGACCACTAACTGGTTCTGTGGGCACGGCCTAATTTGTGGGTGTGGCTTGGCAGTCATGTGACTGGCTGGGCATGGCTTGTATGTAAATATTATAAATATTTATATAAATATTGAATATTGAATTATATTGAAATATTCAATACAAATATTGCATTTTTATAATAGAAATGGAGTTATAATAATTCTGACAACTGCGCTATTTTCCATCCTGGACCAATACAGCTCAGGGCATATAATTGCAGAAATTTTTGTTTTCTTTCAAAAGAAAACATTTTTTATAATTTTTTATAACAAAAGCAGGCAGGCAGATTGAATTGCTCACAGAATCACAGATTCATTCAGTGATCTATCTATCTGCCACTGGCTAGCTCAGTCTGTCAATTTGCTTGCCGTGAGTCTGCACTGAATAATAGAACCTTCAGTCCTAAGGGAGGTTCAGCTGTGCTTAAAAGCAGAGCCGAAGATCTAAAGACTAGCTAGAAAGCAACAAATCCAATTATTTCCTGCTTCCTAGCTAATTTAAATCTCCCGGCACGGCATAAAAGCTGATGGTCAGGGAAATAAAGGAAAAATAGCAATTTAGCAGGCAAGTTTGTCAGGTAAGGAACGAGTTGATGGGGAGGGTTCCGGCAGGCCATGTGGTCAGTGCAGCCTTGTGTTTCTGCACAGCCTGGATTAATTGCTTTGGGGGGTGCTCTGGGGATGACATTTCTCTGTGGCCCACCAAAATTTTCTCACGGCCCACCAGTGGGCTGGTTGGTGACCGCTGTGATAGAGCGTAACGATGAATGTTAAATTTGAGATGATGTTGAGATCAGGCAAGTCCAAGAGGAGGGCATAGTGTTAGCTGGCAGATCAATTTATTCAGTCGGTGAATGAGGAGGGAAAATATCCTGCTGGAATAATGCTCCAATTATGGGGGAAAGTACAGGAATTTACAAGGATGGGAAAGAGGCTGCTTACATTAATAACAGGCAGAGATTTTTTTTAAAAAGGGTTACTGGGTGGCCTTTCAAGAGAAGGGAAATTAACAATTTGCTTGTTCCATGATGCAGGTGGCTGGATTGCTAAGTGTGTTACCTTCAGGCTGTACTGATTAATGCTGCCAAGTCTGTATATATGTACAATCTTGTTTTGGATGAGCATACAAACCTGGATCAGCAAGGATTGTGACTGGCCATAATCTTGCCTGAGAATTTTGAGATTCTCTGGGACAGAAAATAAGCTAAACTCAATTGTTTTAGCACTTAACATTCTTCACAGAAACCATGGTTTGTCCCTTGATATCTGATCCAGTTATATAAGCGATCAGATAGATCTGGTCTTTACATTGGAACAGATGGCATGTGATCTGAAGATGGAGGACATTGTAATAAATTCTTCTCTATGGTTGGGTTACTTCCTGGTCATCATGGGGACACCTGTGCCAGAAAGGAGGACCAACTAGGATGGGCTTCCTCAGATATCTGATGTGTCATGTGGTTTTCAATGGGTACAGCAATGATTCCACTACACACTATGTTGAGTCCTGGACAAGATTGTTCTCAAATGACCACTTTGGTTTATTAAAGCCCCAGGATATGAATAAGCAAAAGCAACACCTACAACAATGATGGTAAAAGACAAGGAGTGAGTTTGATGAAACATATGTATGAGTTTGTATTCGGACATATACTGAGGAAATAAGAGCAGCTAGAATTTGTACTTCTCTACTTTTACTACATCTGCTGAATTTCATCCAACAGCTCTACTTAAAGTGACCAATTAGGCAAGAATGAGTGGGACAATCTACTTGTAGGCAACTGCTTCGACACAGGGTCAACATCAACATCAGTTGATTTCCCTCTAATTTTAACTGTGTTCTGGCTCAAACAGGGATTCAATGAAGAGCTCTGAAAATTAACTAAACATAGAATCTTATGGAAGGTCTAGGCCAGCTTGAATAGCACTGTTCAAGATTAAGATCAAGGCAGGGGTGCGATTCAACCTTCTCCAGCAATCCCTGTGTGTTAAACTGCTGACACGCAGCAATCTGCTGTGCTGCACGAATCAGCTGAGCTTGAAAAACAGGATATAAAGCACAGCCTAGAGCCCGGGTGGCCCCAACAGCTGATTGTTGAAACAAACTGAACTGGTTCGTTCCCAGCTGATCCTCAGAGCTACCAGTTTGGCTGAACCAGGCCAAATTGGTAGAATCCCACCCCTGGATCAGGGGACTTACAGCTCTTTGTTGATCAGCAGGTGAAGGTCAGGAGAGCCTTTGCTCAGGTTCAGCCAGGGGTGGGATTCTACAGGTTTGGACCAGTTCAGTCGAACCAGTTGTTATGATTCCCAGTAGTTCAGAGAACTGGTAAAATGTGTCCCTGGCTGGCCTCGCCCCTCTCCACCTGCTTCTCCGCTCCCTGCCCAGTCAGTCCTTATTGCGCCATCACTGCCTGCAGTCTGCCTTCACCTGCCCACCCTCCCGCCATCGCTGTCTGCCTTCCACCATGATCTCTCTAGTTAAATGAGGCTCTTCAAGCCCCGGTTGCCTACATGCTTCTGCTGCCTCCAGCCCCAGTTGAGTCCCGACTCCTGGGCCAGCCTAGGCTGCCACCACCGTGCTACCACTGCCGCCCTCGCCCTTGCCACTACTGCCGCCACAAGCCCCAGTTGAGTCCCAACTCCCAGGCTGGCATAGGCCGCCACTGGCGCACCACCAGCACCCTCAGTGCTCATGGGCTAGCTAGCTGCCCCCCCGTCCCTGTCTGGCTTACTTAGCCGCCAGCGCCGCACATGCGGCACTTGCGGCCTAGCAAGGTCTTCCTTCCCACCCTACTTGCGTGGCTTGCTTAGCCTCCAGCACTACCCATGTGACACTCATGGCCTAGCAAGGTTCCCCCCCCACTTGCTTGGATTGCTTAGCCCATGTGACACCTGCGACCTAGCAAGCTATCCCCACCCTACCCCACTTGCCCAGGTTGCTTTGCTTCCAGCACTGCCCATGCGGCACTCGCGGCCTAGCAAGCTTTCCCCCAACCTCCAGCTTACCTGGCTTGCTGGTGTCAGAGAGGAAGGCGAGCCAGGGCTGACCCATCACCGCTTGGGTCCCCACCAGCCTGCATCTCGCCCCCCACCTGGATTCTCTGCAGCTGCTTGGCCTTGCCTGCTGGGGCAGGGGTCACCAGGGAGCACAATGCTATGCTGCTCATCGCCCCTTTGCCTGCCACCCCTTCCCTCTGCCGCCCACCGGCCTGCACGCTTTGGGTGAATGTGGGCCACATTCTGTGAGAATGGTGCAAGTCAAGCCTCGTGAGAGCGGATCTTCCTTGGCAGCCCACACTCGACTAAAACTGGGTGAGGGAGGGGCAGCTGGCAGAAGGGTGATACAGGCAGATGTATGCTTCCTGGTTGCCTCCTGCACCCCCCCCCTCCCAGCAGCTGTGGAGAATCCAAGCAGGGGACAAGATGCGAGCTGGCGGGCAGCCGAGTAGTGACGGCTCTTCCCTGGCTGGCTCACCTTTCCCTCTGCCACCAGCCACGGGAGGAAGGCAAGTTTGCAGGCAGTTGGGATGCCGGCAGGGTGGGTGCTTAAGGGAGTGGAGGAAGTCCTGCCCCTGGCCCCTTTGTTGGACCCGGAAGCCTTGACTGCCAACTTTTCTGGGCAACGCAGGACAGGGTGTGAACAGACAATTGCACCCAGTCCCTGGGACTCTAGGAGACTGCCCAGAAAGAACATAAGTTAATGAGCAATGTTGCAAGTGCATGTGTGTATGTGTGTGTGTGTGTGTTTCAGGTGAGTCTCCTACCTTTAGAAGGAGAGAGGGAAGGATGAAGGGAAGGGAAGAGAGAGAAAGAGAGAGAAAAAGAGAGAGAAAGAGGAAAAAGAGAGAGAGAGGGGAGAGAGAGAGGGAGGAGAGAGAGAGAGAAAAAGAGAGAAAGAGAGGGAAAGAAAAAAGAGGGAGAGAGAGAGAGAAAGAGAAGGAGAAAGAGAGAAAGAAAGGGAGGGAGAGGGGGAGAGAGAAAGAGAGAGAGAAAGAGAGGTGGGAAAGAGATGGGGGAGAGAGAGAGAGAGAGAGAAAGAGAGAAGGAAGAGACGAGAAAGAAAAGAAAAAGAAAAGGGATTGAAAGAAAAAGGAGAGAGAAAGGAAGAGAAAGGAAGAAAAGGGATAGACAAAGAAAGAGGGGGGTGGAAAGAAGGGACAGAAAAAAGAAAGAAAGAGGGAGAGAGGAGAAAGTGAAAGATATGGATAGATAAATAAATACATGGAAGGAGGGAGAGGGAGAGAGAAAAAAGGAGAGGAAGGAAGGACACAAACCCTGGCTTCAGAAGACATTCTGAAGCAGCACAGCAACCTAGGGCTGGCCTGCAAGGGATCTCGGAGGTCATCTAGTCCAACCTCCTGCTCCAGCAGGAAATCCTTACAGAATCATAGAATAGCAGGATTAGAAGTGTGTGTGTGTGTGTGTGTGTGTGTGTGTGTGTGCCTGCGCACACACGCATGGCTGTCAAAACTCCAAAAACAGGTCAAGTAGCTCTGGGGAGGTCAGTCATAAATTAGAACACTTGCTAAGCAACCGGCCACTAAGCGAGGACCACTTGTATTTGGTTTGCCAATCACATGGTCACCAAGCCACACCCACAAATTAAGCCACTCCCACAGAACCAGTTGTTACGAAATTTGAATCCCACCCCTGGGTTGAGCAGATGTTTTTCTGGAGCAGGAGATCTCAATTACACCATCATCATACTGAGGTTAGACGATTGCAACAATTAGTTCTTGTGTCTGCCTTCAAAAGTTACCTTAAAACATCGGTTGGTACATGCTGTGCCCACATCTGTAGGTGAGAATTACTTTAGCCACAAGATATCCTTGTTTTATATATGCTATGCATTAACAGCCATTAGTTTTCTGAATACAACTAAAAAAATCCCAGCATTAACTAAAGAGCTATCTTAAACTTTGTGTATTTTTATTTTATTTTACTTTTTCCATTTTTAAGTAAAGTTGTATGGCATTGAATGGTCATTTTATGAGGATTGTACTCTTTTTTGTCAGTATATTTTTTACGGAATCTGAACCATTCCTGCAAATGAGTATGGAATTCAGAATATGCATTCTGTTGTAAATAAAAATAATAAATGCAATCAGTTCCTTTTATATTCTCCTCTGCACAAAATAACAGTTTGCTATATAGAGTCATTTTGTTCCTTTACATTTTGGGGGATATTGAAGGTAGACAGATGAGGCACAGTACAACACAGAACAGTAGCAAGTGTTTTCTATTTAAGTACCAACTAAAGTGTGCCTCATTTTTGATACTTTTTAATAAATAAAAATAAAAGGTAATTATCTTCAATTAGATAATGCTTATTTTGTTTTTTCCTCACAGTTGCCTACCTCACTCAGTCTTTAAAAATGTGGAAGGGGATCTACGGTACATACAAGTACCCCCTAACACACTAATCACAGCTTTCTAAAACAGTTTATAGTAATCTTAAGGATTTTCAGTATATAAAGCTTGAATATTATCAATGGTTTGTAACCAGTTCTGCTTCCATCACGCATCTGATATTTACTGTGTATTTGTAATGTTGATCAGGGATGAGTTGGCTATAATGTATTTCAGATTGTGCTTTAAAATAGCAAAATTTGAGATGAGAACATGACAACAGACACATGCAAAGTCAAGATGCAGGGGTGCTTGTAATCTAATAAAACTGTATAATAAACCAGACACTAACACTGTAATATGTTGTGGATTTGCTTTACCCAATTGTTGCGGATGAATACAACTAGAAACTGCATAAATATTTCAGGTATGGCTGTAGTGCTTCAGATTACATGTAATTACATATCTCACAATGCTCTTCCATATGAAATGAAAAACAAACAAATCGTCATTGAGATATCAGCAAGACGATTCTGATCTAGCCTTTTCTATTTTTAGGAATATGTGCTCTGTGGAGGAGCATTTGATCATGTGAGCCAGCCCATAACTGCAGCCTGAAGAGATGCAGCCCAAAATCAAACTGAGATTAAACGTTTTTGAATACTCTGCGAAATGAATTGCGGTCAGGATTGTAGACCATTGGAAAGCCAAGCAAAGCTGACCTCTTATAAGTCAGTAGCAGTTCTCGTGGGAGTGAAGAAAGAACAAATCCTATGGCTTTTCATTTAATTCTATGACCAGAAAATTGGGACTTCCTCATGGGGATAGTTTTCTAAGCTTGGCTACTGGATGGAACACAAATATTTACTTCATCTGTGATTTATAGCATATTTTAATTAATTTAGTGGTCTGGGATAAAGACCGATTTAAAGACTCCAGCCAACTGATCAGCACAGTCTTTAAGCACTCGGCCAGAGATACCGTCAGGACCGGCAGCCTTTCTAGGGTCCACAGCCCTCAGAATATTCCTCACCTCCTGTTCCTTCACAATGAAGTGGGCACTACAATTGGCTGGTGGTTATATTTTATCTATCTCTGATGTCTCCACTTCAAAGCAAGCAAATAAATGATTCAGTTCCTCTGTCAATGAAGCATCCCCTTCAGCAGGGATGACATTGGTCGGTTGATGGTTGGTAATTTGTTGAATCCCTTGCCACACCTGCCTCATGTTATTGCTATAAAAATTATCCTCAATCTTTCTCTTATAATCAGTCTTGGCCTTCTGAATACCTTTCTTCAGATTAGCTCTGGCAACACTGTATCTTGCCCCATCACTGGACCTAAAGGCCTTGGTCCTGTCATGCAAGAGGCGCTGGACTTCCTTGGTCATCCAGGGTTTCTGATTGGGATAGATCTTAATACAATTATCCACAGTGATAGTATCTGTGCAGTGTTTGATATAGTACAGAACAATTGCAGTGTGCTCCTCTACTCAGGGTGGTAAAAGATGTCCCAGTTTGTGTTCTCAAAACAATCCTGAAATTGTTGGGAAGCATCTTCTGGCCAAGATTTCACTATCTTTATTATAGGCAGAGCCCATCTCATAAGAGGGATGTATGCTGGTGTTAAAAGCAGTGACATATGGTCTGATTGTCCCAAATGTGGTAATTGTATAACCTTATAACCATGTTTGATGTTGGTATATACTTTCTCCAATATGTTTGCTCCTCTAATAGCACACTTAACATGCTGATAGAATTTAGGGAGCACTGCTTTTAAATCAGCTTGATTAAAGTCCCCCGCTATGATATGCACAGTATCAGGATACTTATTCTGCTGATTACTAACAATGTTTTTTTTAACAAATTTTATTCAGTTTTTCACATTAAAAACAAAAATCTCTTTTTAGTGGACAACATATTTCCAGGTCATACAAATATGACAGCAATTATACATTCATATATGCATACTTAATTCTATTATTACCTTTTCCATTCCAAATTTTCAATTAGGAGAGAAACAAACACATTAATTCTAGCCTCTTTCATGAATCTCAATCGAAACATCTTTTTGTTTCATTTCAATTATTTCAAATATAATCCTTTAATATTTATTTTAAAAATAAAGATAAACAATATGTTTTTGCATAATAATAATAATAATAATAATAATAATAATAATAATAATTAATAAGTTACCAATGTCTCTCCTTGCTTTTAATAGTCTATATTAACTTATTAATTTAGTTGGTCCTTTAGTCTGTCATATTCCCTTTCCATTACACATTCTATTTATAAATTCTAGATTAATACAAATTTTAACACTAAAGAAAAAAAAACAAGTATAGGTTTCCCCCCTTTTACTGCTTTGAGTATGATACCTCAATAATTAAAATATACCTTTATTCCCTCATCTTGATTCCCAATAAACCATTATTTTTAAGAAGTTACAATAATAATCATTACACTTTTTCATTTGGATTCCGCAGCATATTTTCCCCCCTTAATTTTTAATAAGAGTTATCAGTATCTATATTACTCTATTTTCTAAATATTTTTAATTTGCATAAATATTCTTATTACCCCTTGTCACCCTGCAGAATCCCCTTTTTAATTCATCAACCATTATCTCTGAAAAACCAATTTCTTTTCAACATTTTACTATTTCCGTATTTCTTTATTTCATGCACCTGTTTCTTACTGCTTCTCCTCCCCCTCTTTTCCCCATATCTTTTCTCATTACAGTTTATATCCCTCTCTTTCCTAATATCTTCCTTTCCCCTTTTCTGCTGGGTCTTTCTGCCTTTCCCAACTTCACAGGTATTCCCCCTTTTGATTGCCTTCTTAAATCTAAATTTTGTAACCTTCCTTCTTTCCCCACTTCTTTGTAGCGTTCTTTGTGTTAATTGTCTATTTAAGATGTCTTCTCCTTGAGTCGACTCCTCCTCCTCTGAAGCTCTTTCTTCTTGTTCTTCAATTGTCATTTCCATTTTTTCTAACATAGAGCAAAGTGATTCACCTCTTTCCTGTAGTAATTCTCTCATATTTTTAAGTTCCATTTTTAATTCCCGAAGAGATATCATCATTATACACTCTTACATTTTATGATCGTTAAAGTCCACACAAAAAACCACTTTTACTTTCCTTCTTTCTTCTTTCAATTTTCTAAAGTTCTCAATTATTCCAGTCCAGGGTCTATACCAAAAACATCAATCAGTCCCATAGTCAGTCTTTCCTTGTTTTTTTCTTTATTCTGGTTCTGCTTTCACTTTCTAAGATTCTTTGTTTCAATATTTCTTTAATGTTATATCCACACAAGTTCATTCAGAAACAGGATGCTTTCCCTTTTGTTTGAGCTCAAGTTTTTGTCAAAAGGTGGCACTCTCCATTGTACAAAGTCTTCACCTTTTTCCACTATTTTTTAATTTAGGGTTTTTCGAACCTCAATATTCCAGCACAGTCCAGTCTCCAATTTGTAAACTTTATTATTATTATTATTATTTGACAATCTTAAGTCCAGCTTTATTTTATGCCTGTTTATTGCCAAAATATTTTAGTCCAATTTAGTTAAATCTTTAGTTCCGGCTTCTTCCTTTCCCGGTTCGAAGCCCCACTTAGCTGTCAAAAATACTTTCTTATTTTTTTTCCTGTCCCCTTGTAATTTCACCGCTCACTTTTCTTTTCTTAAAAATTCCATGTTACCTTAATCCCGGGATACTTTTGTTTAGTTGTATTGCCTAGTTGTCCCGGTTAAGATGTTATCCACCTCTTTCTTCCCTCCTGCACAAATCTTAATCCAGCTGAATCCTCCTCTTCGGGGTGGCCATTTTAAACCACCGCTGCAGTCATCTTCGTGGGGAAAAAGACCAAGCCCAGGGGGGGAGATGCGGCTCCCCTCAACCTGGCTTGTGGCTTCCCCTTACTCCACCGCCCCTCCAAGGCAGCTTCAGCCCCTAATCGTAATGATTGGGGCTCTCCAACGAAAGAGCACGGACCATAGCCGCAGAGAGTCGCAATCTACGGTCCGTCAGCGAGGAGGCTCTGCCTTCTTCCCACTAACAATGTTATACAAGAATCCCAAAGCTATGGTAGTATTGGCACCAGGTGGGATATAGACTGCAGTAATCAAAACCACGCTGAATTCCCGTGGAAGATATATGGGTCTACATTTAAGAGTCATATACTCCAGATCCATGGAGCAGTGGTTGTCTACAGTCTTTGTACTGATACACCAGCTTTTGTTCAGATAAGGCTTAAACCTCCCTCTTTGCTCTTGCCAGAATCTCTACTCCTGTCCTGCTGGTGAGCTATGTAGCCTTTCAGCTCAACAGCTGCATCTGGAATGAGTGAATGAAGCCAAGTTTCTATGATTAGCAAAACACAGCAGTTCTTGATGAATTTAGTCTTTGCAATCTGTAGCCTTAATTCATCCATTTTGTTAGTCAGAGATCTTGCATTGGTAAGAAATATACTTGGAACTGAAGGCTTGTGTGGAAACTTACTCAGCCTAAATAAAACTCCAGCACAGCATCCTCTCTTCCTCTTCCTGTTCCTGTTCCTCTTTCTCTGCCTCTTCCTCCTTCCTGCAGGGATAGTGATCCATGCCTCCCTCAGGGTCCTAGCTGCCTTCTTCGGTATGTTATGAGAATGTATAAAATCATCTGTAATACCCTTTTCACATTTCAGTCCAATTTGTAGCAAGGCTTGCCAACTATAGATGACCCTTGCCTCACAGGATTCAATCAAGGAAAGAATCCAAAACACACACAGAATCATACACACAACACACTGAAAGAAGGTGTGGCCAGCTGCAGCATCCATGTGCACAGCCATCTTGAATACAAGATGGTTAGTTGTATTACTATGGGCTATTCATCAGCCAATTGGCATCCTCAAAATATGCTCTGCAAATATGCAACATTTCTGCCTTATCTGTCTATGGAGATTCACAGCCATCAGGTCATGGTTGTCCCAAAGGTGCTTTTTCAAATGGCAGCTGAAATTTCTTTGTTTTTCCTTGAAGACATTTTGCTTCTTGTCCACGAAGCTTCTTCAATTCTGACTGAATGGTGGATAATGGAAGGATTTATATTCTTTGCAGTCATCTGGTCATTAGCACTCCCTCTGAGAATTGTTGTGGCCACTTGGAGAACCCTGAGGGCACAGATGAACCTCCAAGTTACCTCAATGACTCTCAGAGAGAGTGCTAATGACCAGATGACTGCAAAGAATATAAATCCTTCCATTCTCCACCATTCAGTCAGTACTTAAGAAGCTTCTTAGGTGAGAAGCAAAACATCTTCAAGGAAAAACAGAAAGTCCAGTTGCCTTTTGAAAAAGCACCTTTGGGACTTTCTGCTTTATATTTCTAAGTGCTGTATTGTGCAAATTTCATAGCACCTTTTTCTCCTTTTTGGGCAGTTGTGTTTTTATGATTAGATCAGCCTTAAAAATTATTCTAAAGACAGTTGCCCAGATGTCACTGATATGGGAGTAGTCCCAGTTGTACTACTACGGGCTATTCATCAGCCAATTGGTATTCTCAAAATATTAATTCCTTTAGTCTTAAACATAAAGAGAGTGAAGGCAGCATATCATATGCCAAAATATGCATTTTAGTCTTGGTTTCAGGTTGGGATTTAGTGCTGAGACAGTCTTGGTTGTGCTTGCTGAAGATGTGTGGCTAGATATGGAGGTAGTGCATCCATTCTGGTGCTCCTTGATGTCTCCGCAGCTTTCAATATTTTCAACCATGGTATCCTGATGAGCTGGATCTGTGGGTTGGAGACCCTGTTTATGGTTCTCTTTCTTTTTCTGAGCTAATTCAGTCAGTATTGGTTGTGGAGAGAAATTGTTCCCTAGGTCCTTTGTATCCCCTCCTTTCCAACATCTATATGAAACTACTGGTGAGGACATCCACTGGATTGGGGTTCAGTATTATCAATATGCTGAGTGCACAATTATATCTTCAAACCTGAACTGGTTAAATGAGGCTGAGTTTCTGCCCTAGTGCCTGGAAATTGTGCAAGTATGGATGGGGAGGAACCATCTCAGATTCAATCCTACAAAGATCAGGTATCTACCAAACTGCCCAGATCTGGGAATATTCCATCTTTGACCTTGGATGGAGCTGCACTTCCCCATTCAAGGGGAAGTATGACCAAGGAAGTCTTTGCACATGTGGTGCACCAGTTGTACCCTTACTTGGAGCAGGAGTCCTTCAGACAATCACTCATGCCTGATTACCCACTGCAACCCAAGAAGTTATGGGCATGCCTCAATATGCCGATGTAATACTTCTGAGTGTGATTCAAGGTACTGGTTGTTATCTATAAAGGCCTACAAGCATAGGCCCTGATCACTTGAAGGACTGCCTGTCTCCTATAGTATGTATCTTCCTTGCTTGATTCAATATTGCAGGGTTGGGATGCTCTGGGATCCTTGAATTAAATCACATCATGTATCAGGATCCAGAAAGCATGTCTTTTTGGTAACATTGCCAAAAAGTGGAGGTTCCCCCTCTCCAAGATCTAGATGGCCCCTATTCTGCTGTGGTATAGAAGGGCTGTGAAGGTCTAGCTTTTCACCCAGGCCTTTGGTGAAGGAGAAAGAGACCCCTTGCTTCGTTCCCATTCAGTGCGTTGTCCTTGCCAACTTTTATATTCCTTTTTTTAAAAAAAAAAATGGTTTTATTGTATTACCCTAAATTTACTTATTGTGAACCACTTGGAGGTAGATGGCATATAAAGTTGGTAATAAATGAAGAAATAAACAAACAAACAAACAAACAAATATTATCACCAGAAAAGAGAATGGCTGATGCTGCAAATCAATGGCCAGCTTGTAATTTAATCTGCTTTACCATGTAGGGCAGTGATCCCCAACCTTTTTGACGTCGCGCGGCCCGGTACCGGCATCAGCTGGGCGCCGCGCCGTGAGCTTTCCCGGCATCAGCGCTGGCGCCGCCATCTTTTTGATGAAAACGTGCTTCCGGTGAGCTTTCTACCCGGAAAAGCTCACCGGAAGCACTTTTTCATGAAAAAAAGATGGCGGCGCCCAGCAAGCCGCGGCCCGGTAGGAGTTGTTCCGCGGACCGGTACCGTTCCGCGGACCGGTGGTTGGGGACCCCTGATGTAGGGGACTTACTATAGACAACTTTGCATTCAGGTAAATAGTAGAAGCAACTTGATGGTGAGTCATTCTAGAAAAAAATCACTAACACACCATGCAACAAACAGCAATCAAATGGATTGCAGGAGGACAGGACACTAAGCAGTTACTATTCTGTCAATACAGATACATATTTAAAAAGCAAGCCAGTCACAGTAGCAATCTCCATATCAAACAGAAGCCATCCCTCATATAAATAGCAGACATATAATATTGTTCTTAGCAAGAAAAGTGTGTGTGAGTGTGTATCTTACACGATCAACACAACGTGCAGATATTCTAGAACATAGCTAGACCTTGAGGGTCTAAAAAGAAAACCAGATGAAAACCTGTGTCATTTCAAATCACATACCAGAAATTGCAAAAAGTATATAAATTGTAGAGCCAAGAAATTTTGCACGATATTCCTTAATTGTATGAAAGCTTCTTTTAGTGGCAGTTCCATTATGTTTTATATGTAGCAATAAATTAGTTCAGGGAATATCTTAGTTCAAAAAAGGAACGTTGTTTTTCTTGGTGATTTAAATCTATTAAGCATATCACCTTGATCAAGTGATTCTGTCTGGTGTCCTACTTCCAAATTCCAATCCAGATATTCCCATCAAATGCAAATATTTGCTGTAAAACCTGAGATGTTACAGTTATCTCATGGGGAGGGAGGAAACGACTCCTTATTTGGGATGCAATTCCTAATTTTTTTTCATTTACCAGTGATCTATTCCTCATTTTACTCTTTCAAAATTAAATCTTTAAATATTTATTTTAATATTCACTTAGGATCACATACTGTACAATTAACTGTCTCCTTACCTTAAATGTTTTTTTAATATAAATGGAAAAGTATTAACAGTTTTCTATGCTGTATGATGGTATCTAAAGCAATAATATCTATTGATCTAAATAATTGAAAGTAAAATGTAACTCCTGAAACCAGATTGCTTTCCACCATGAAACTTTGGATGGTATTGTCTCTGCCTGAAGTCTACCCCATCACATTATGAATAGTTGAAGTGTTTCTCTATGTGTCTCATCGTTTGCATTTGCATGGCTCTTGCCTTTCTTTTTCAATAGTAAATTAGTGTGTGGAATCCAATATGGATGTAGGTTTGTGTGCAATTGGTCATCTCTTCACTTGCAGTTCAAAATGGCATAGACCCTATAAAGGAGACTGCACAAATAGCATTCTGTGTCCCATGTTATCAAGTTGCCTTAACAAGGCTTCTCCCCTGACCTGAAGCTCTGCTGTCATTTCTTTACTTGATGCGGCTGGCAGAGGGGAGCATTTCAATTCTCTTCCCCAAATGATAAATCAGAGCAGTATGATTTCGAATGTCTGCAATTTACCACTACCAAGACCCTTCAGGGGGAAGAGAGAAAAATGCAATTGAATTTATTCCAGCATGAATATCAATGAGAGTGAAAACAGAAAAATAAGGTAATGAAGAGACTAGGATTGGTGGTAGTAAAAGAGGAAGAGATAGAAAAAAGAAATGGAGCCAGAAAAAAAAATAAGAAAAAGCTACAAAAAGTAGGACATAATGATCTATCTACTCAACAATCCAGACTTTTTGGCATTATTTTAACATCAGACTTGCAAGTGCATCAAACTAATAGGAGGGAGGAAAAAATCTATGAAAGGTCAAAGAGAAAAGAAACAGAAAATGTTTTGATGCTGGTTTTGGAAAGAATTACAAGCCTTAGAAATCTTCTTATCTTGGTCAGAAATCTATATGTAACTCCCTCTCTCCAGTTTTCAAAGGGAGAAAGAGATTATAACATGTTCAGTACTAACACCTTCCATAGGATCAAAGTCCATACTTACTTCACAGCAATCTGTTGCAGGAACCACAAGAGTGAAACCCGTTATTGGATTAGAAAACCTTCCATCACTTACACCCGAGCTACTGCTTCATTCAAGTAGTTTATGTCCAAATTTAGCTTTGGGCTCAAGGTTTTTAAATTCTACGTCTTTTTAAGAGATTGATTCCTCCATCCTTTTTTTTTAGACACATATCTTCTGAGAGATATAATAAAAGTATATTGTTTTTCATTATTTCAGTAAAGATATTCATTGTTAAGGGATAGAACTGAGAGGTACAGGGCTAAAAAGTTCAGGGCCCTGAAATTCTCCTGCAAATAGTTTAAAATGGAAGATGCAGATATTATGTAGATGAGATATTTGTTATCCATTATACTTGTAAACCAAGCAGTTTCATAGAATGATAATCCCAGACAGGGACAAGAAGAAAACGGGGAAAATTGTTATTGTATTCATACTATTTGGACCCAGTTTACCAGTGCAAAAATATCTGCATTACTTTTAGCAACAGTTTAGGGAATGGCCACAGCCAAAAGAGCAATTAAGGTCTGTTATCTTGCTGAATTCCTGTTTCTCAATGTGATCTACATATAAAAGTCCTTTGCTTAAGCAGTGAAGCAGTTGAAGCATTCCTTCCTCAAATGAAACCATCCTATCATCTGATAAATACCAGGGTAACCTACACCAACATGAGCTTCTAGAAATCAAAATTGCAATCACCGTACTTGTAACAATGATCATAAACAGAAAAGGCCTATTTGCTGAAGATCAGGATGGAGGCCAGCTGATAAGAAAATTGAAATAAGTTCATGCATTGCCCTAAGCCATTGATTGCTTTATAATGAATAAATAATAAGTAGCTGAATTTATGCAACTAAATCAAAACCAAATAAACCACATTGTGGAATAATATAATATGTGAACTAGGTAAATTTGTGCAAAGCTGAGCAAAAGATACTACTAACCAATATGCCTGATAGCAAAGTATATTTTTACCTTCTAAAACCAATGCTTGGTTTTTCCCACACTTTTGAAAATAGCAATAAAATAAAAGAAAGGGAGAGAACAAAAATATAAAGCTGTGACATGAGCCTAACTTTAGATCTTTGAGCTGATGACTCACTCCATCAAGGAGGGCTTGTAGCAACTGAGTTGGCCCTGGATTTCTGCATATATACCTCACTGAGCTAAATATACAGATTGGAGAAGTTCTGTTTCAGTTTGGCAATTTCCACCTGTACTAGATTCCTTTCCATCTTAATTCTTCACATTTTTTTAGGAACCCTCTTCCTCCCCAAAACTAATACCCTTTGCTTTGAAAGCTCAGAAACAAATGCCAACTCTCGTGGGTTTCTTCTATTTAGAGAGTAACTATCAGAGGATTTACAGAACTAATAGTTCATCCCTATTATACATCCATGTTCACACCACAAATGTCTGCCAATCTAAACTGTTTCTGACCAGTGGGAGTTATTAAATGAGGTTATTTAGGCACTAGCTCTTATCTTGCAAGTAACATTGAAGTCCTCGTGCTCTTTATTGCCCTTGCTCCCATCCTTTGGTGTGGAGGTTGAGCATAGTCAGTTGAAACAAGGGAATCTTCTACAGCAGGGGTCTCCAACCTTGGCAACTTTAAGACTTGTGGACTTCAGCTTCACTGGCTAAGGAACTCTAGGAGTTGAAGTCCACAAGTCTTAAAGTTGCCAAGGTTGGAGACCCCTGTTTTGCAGTATGGCAAAGCAAATGAGCATGGCTGGGGGATTTAATCAGAGGAACAGCTTAGAGCATAGATGTAGTGTCACTGCAAAGTATAAAAGTGTTTTTCTATACAACCCTATATATCTACTCAAAAATACTATCCATTTTATTACCATGTTTTATTATCTAACCATTGATAGAATACATCCCAGATTTTATAAAATTGTTTATCATCTTGTTCTCTGATTTCAAATGTCAATCTACTCATTTCAGCACATTCCAATATTTTCTTAATGATTTCCTTCTGTGATGGTATTTTCTCATTTTTCCAATTTTTAGCAAATACAATCCTAGCCGCTGTTAATACATTTACAATCAGGTATTTCAATTCTTTACTATATATTTCAGGTAAAATTCCCAATAAAAATATCTCTGGTTTCAAATCTATATGCTTTTTTGTAATTTTTTCCAACCACGTGTGGATTTTAGTCCAATATTTTTTAGCATCTGCACAAGTCCACCACTTATGGTAATATGAGCCAGGTGTCTGATGACATTTCCAACATTTTTCCGATTTGTTCAAACAATTCAAAATCTTCAGGTTCTTCTAGACCTTAATCCACTTGTGAAATAACCAATTGCAATTCCAAATAAAAATAGTAGGAAAAAAGAAACCAAATAGTAGCAATAATAATAATAATATTTCTTCAGGTTCTTGTATACCTTAATCCAATCAATTGGCTAGATAGCAGTAAAAACTCAAAAATGGAAGAAAAAAGCATAAACACACACAAAAAAAGAAAAAAATGTTAAATCCTGAAAAAAGGCAGAAAAGTAAAAGGTAAAAAACTAAAAAGGAGAAAAAACTTTATTCAGGTTCTTCAACACCTTAATCCAATTAAGAGGTCTCAGGTACAAAATGATGCATAAGAAAAAAAAAAGAAAGCCACAAAAATAAAAAACCCCAATATGTAAGGTAAATAGAGAAAAAAAAATACAGGGAAGGGAGAGAGAAAAAAGAAAAGAGGCTACTGCAAAGAGTAAAAGTGTTTTTTATACAACCCTATATATCTACTCAAAAATACTATCCATTAATTTCAGTTGGGTTTATAGGATTGAGGCCTTAAGCTTGGAGCAAAGGCTGAGCTAGGCAAAAGTGTGAGAAAACTCCCCAGAATGGTAGCCAACATCTAATAGGATTAGGGCAAGATTTTGTTTTCATGTGGGCACCAAATCTGTTCACAAAATTGGTTTAAAAGTGAGCAAATAGGGTGATACCATGAATACAGCTCAGAATGGCATGAATTGGGAAAAGTGACAAACATTAAATGGGAAGATACTCCTTTAATATTATTTTGGAGAGCTTCTGGGAATATGCATAACCCCCCTTGATTTGATGGACTGTTATTGATTGCTGTTGTAGAGCGGCGGTTACAGAAGGGAGACTGAGCCAGGCTAGGCTAACATACTTTATTCATTGAATAAAGAGTCGCCGCGGCTTCAGGGGCAATCTGACAGCCAGCTGGCGGCGACAGCTGATGCCGTTTGACAGCTCCCTTTTATAGCCGGCTGTCAAACGGCATCAGCCAATGGGAGCGATCGGCGCTCCCGCTCAGATGGCGGACCAGAAGGAGAACTGCAGGCAGGTTCTTAATACACAACAATTGCATTGCTGTATTTTGTTTTTGTCATGTTTCTCTGCTTATGTTTTTACCACCAGAAGTCCGTTATATAATTATAGCAGTATAGAAAATGAAGAAAGAAATAAAAGTTGGTGCAGAATCCCATCCTGGGCATCAGTGTATTAGATTACATTTCCCATTGTTTCAAGACAACATTTTGAATTCCTTTTTATCAATATACCATAATGAGCAGCCAAAGGATTTAACAATGACATTGCTATTTACTTGATCATCTGCAGTGAATAATCGTGCTTCAAAGCAAAGGCATAAAATATTTTGTTCACCGGAGAAGAACTGGAGATGTGACAATGTTGGTGGAACATTCAGATCTCACGCAAGGATTTGTGGACCATATAATAGCCTGCTGAGCTGGATTAGGTCCATGGGCTGGACCAGAGTCTCACCTTATCTTTATCTTTATCTATAAATAAGAGCATAAAAGATAAGAGTAAATAGATAGGTAAAATGTGGGCTAGCCTCTTTTTGAAATTGGAGAAAAGGAGCAAGTCCGAATGATTAAAATAATATTTAATGCAGTCATGATTATGACAGGACTGCTTCTCCATTCTGATAAATAATGCCTCTTAATTAAAGCTGGGAACTTTCCTACTTGAATGTTTCTTCCCCATCAAATGTCCATCTGGGTTCAGTTCCAAGTGGGGAGGAAGACACAGGAACCATGGAAACTGTTGAGGTCCTGGGCAATTGAGCACATGGGGGAAAGAGAGAGGGGAGGGGTATGGGAGAGGGGGAGAGGGAGGGAGGGAGGGAGAAAGAAATATTTATACCTCTCTTGGGCTTTGAACTTGCTTCCTGTTCCTGTGAAAGATATGTATTCTGATTGGTTGTCAGACTCCGATGGGCCATGCAAGGGGATTTCTGTAGGCTGTCTTGAGTCCCAGGCTTGGTTGAACCTTGCTGGGTGATACAATCTTCCCAGGTGCCATGTAGTGAGATGGGTAAAGGGCTAATCCTATTATGTCCTGAGGGTGAAGGTCTTTTGCTTTGTAGATAAGCTGGCCCAGCCTTTTGTCTTGTAGATAGGTTGGCTCCAAAATGTCTGCCGGAGGGGGAGGGGAGCAGGGAGCTGAGGCTCTGAGTGTACGTCTTTAGAAACATGTTTCTCCTTTAGGGAAAATATAATATTCTGCCTTTTTAATATTTCCTAGAGTATTTCATTTTTCTAGGAGAGGGGTGGGTGCTAACTTTGTACAGTACAATTTTTAGAATTGTTGAAAGGATCTGGGAGACCTGTATAACATATCAATATATGACATCCATAAATGTTTATCAGCCAGCAGACAGACAGGGAAAAGAACAGTACTGGTTGATCATCCTTATATTCTAACAAAATGCAGGAGGATGAATCTAGAAGCAGTGCAAGCTGACACTGAACACAAAATATCTAAAATCCCTGGAAATGTGCAGGTCTCGCCTAACTGGTGAAAGTGGTTAAAGGACTGCTTCAGGGCAACAAGAAAAATCTGTTGATTATTTCCATGGTTACCTGTTAGGAAGACAATTCTCCTCCATAACAATTAGCCATGGTAGAAGGGGCACTTTAACATTTCCTAATAAAAATGGAAGAGGCTGTTGAAAACAAAGGGATTAGGTGAGGTGTAAATGATGTAGATATCCCTGCTCCAAAACATAGATGCTCTTAAAATTACCCTAAAGATGAGCTGCTCTCTGGAAGGGCTATTGCCAAGTAAATCTAACCCCCTTTGCAATACTATAATAGGGTTTCTGTCTCTCTTTCTGTATCCAGTTACCTCCTCTTCACCTCAGCTTATCTCCATCCAGATTAGTTTCTCTCTCCAGATTAGTTTCTCCCCCCCACCAACCCCGCTTCCCTTTTGTTTCATCCTTTTCTTCCTTGATGTTTTTGCTGAAAAAAACAAGAGTGGCTTTATGTATGGGAAGGTTAGAGATAATACTGAAATATCTAAGTGGAGATCAATAAATAGGCCAAAAGCAAACAAACCATGGGTAAACTGGGCCTCCAAGTTCAAGTGACTCAGGTTTGAAGCAAATTAGTTAGTAATTAGGTTTGGCCAGAGAATGTGCAAGAAAAGAGAGATGTATAGATTTCATCTGAAGAGATAAAATTTAAATTTAAAATTCAAAAACCTCAGAAAAAAAAGAAGCAACAGACAAAGCACAGAGAGGAGAGGAGCAATGAGCATCTTCGTGTTCCAGGGCTAGGAATTGCCCAAGAGTAGAATTCAATTTGATTCCTCAGTTCACTCTGTTGAGGAAAGAGACAAACAGCCTCAGATTTTAAAATGTTGCCAGGAAAGGAATTACTAAAAGTCACCAATACAGTTAACCCCAGTGGTGGGATTCAAATTTTTTAACTACCGGTTCTGTGGGTGTGGCTTGGTGGGTGTGACATGACTTGGTGGGTGTGGCTTGGTGGGTAATGGCAAGGGTAGGATACTGTAAAATCTCCATTCCCACCTGTGGTGGTCTGACATTCGAAATGAGACACAGGGAAAATGTCTGAGCAAATGCCAGCCCTGAGTGAACTCAGGTAGCAGTATTTATTGAGAAAAAGAAAAAACAAGCAAAAGTACAGTATGCATATTCAGAAAACAATGACCTCAACAGGATATTACCTCAACAGCATGAGAACATACAGGTACGGAAAGTCCCATGGGAAAGTCTGGAAAGTCCCATGAGAAAGCACAACTGTGTACCTTGAACTTTTACCTATTTTCCTGTTCCTTCTAAACCTGCAGATCATAACAGGATGAGACACTCATTGCAAAGGTACTCCTACCCCCACCAAGAATGCCTGCATATCCCTAGATCTATGCTAATAGTTGTACAAAGGACTTACAGAAAATGATCAATAAAATATGTTACCACACCCACCCCACTCCTGGGGGAAGCTTACCATCGGTTCTCCAAACTACTCAAATTTTCCATTACCGGTTCTCCAGAACTGGTCTGAACCTGCTGAATACTACCTCTGGTTAACCCTCAGTTATAACTTTGTAGGGCTGGAATGGAGTTGGATTATTCCCCCAATTCAGCTGTTCTATGGTTGCTACATTAAGTGTTCCTGTTATGATCTTTCCTTGTTTCTTCAGTTCTAGGAAGCTGATCCTCAACCAGTGGCTAAGTCACAGACCACATTTTGATTTAGACTTAGCACAATGAGTAACCCAGGTACTAGATTAAAAACATAGATTTGGGAAGTAAGTAAAAGCAGATAAAAATACTAACATTTTGAAATTTGTCAAAACTGAGTGGGTGACTTTTCACAGGGAAGGAGAAGCTGTCCAACATTTATGTAGCAGTGACAAAAACATCACACCTGAAAAAGCTTAATAGGAGGAGTTTATTCATAATGTTACAGAATTCCTTTGAGATTTAATGGAAGCAAAGAAAAACCTAGAAAGATTGCTGATGTGAGGACTTCTTGGTCATCTCCTAAATTATTAAGTCCAAGGATGTTGCCATACCTTTAAATTAAATTGTATTTAAATCAAAATTTAACTTCATAAATAAATGTCCAGGCCTTGGCAATATTACTGAAATAATGTCTCTAAGTCAAATTCTTAAGATTTGATTAAAAATAGTTTCAAGTTGCAAGACTACCAATATTGTTTTGTTGGAAGAAATTTCTCCAGTTTGTTCCCAGCTGGGGCACACTACAGATGCTGAGAAGAAATGGATATAGAAGCCAGCTGCCAGAAAGTGGAATTCTTTTAATGTAGGAAGGCAAGAAGCAAAAAGTAACGCTCCAGCATTCCTGGCTTGCAAGCAGCTTGGAAGTGTGAATCTGAGCCTTTTATGCTTAATTCCCCTTTGAAGCTCCTGCAGCTTTATTTGTGTGCCTCTAGTTTTAGCGATTTCACTAGATCCTGTCTTCCTACTTTAATGGGTTAATCCTGTCCCAGGACCTTTGTCTTTCTTATCCTGGGGGTTAATCTTGTCAGGGGGCAGGAAAAAAGGAGTTTCAATTTTGCCCTGGTGACTTATTTTCAGCCTGATTCCCTTTATCTTAATGGCTCTACTGTTGTCAGCTCTGTTACTTTTGTAAGCAGGGATGATCTGAGTTTTCCTTTCAGCTGATGCATCTTGGTTTTCTTAAAGGGGGAAGGGCTGGGTTGTCTCTTGGCACTGTTTTCTGAGGTTTCTAGTGCTGTAGGTTTCTGGCACTGTCTTTTGGGGTGTACTTCCCATAGCTTCTAAGTTGATCATCAGCTAGGCAACCAATGTCCAGTAGAATTTTATTGTATTTTGTCTTATTTATTGTATCTGCATTCTGCCTTTATCCCTATGAAAAGAAATCTATTTTCTTCAGACACAGAGACTTCTATTCCTAGAAAACTATGATTATAAGATAAATCAAGTTGTCAGAACTAGTTTAAGCAGGGAAATGCTCATATGCAGAGACTTTTCTTGTTTCTAACAGCCACTTTGTGCCTAATTCTTAACACTTCAGCAAAGTTCACCATGTTTGGGACTTTATTCAGTTGTGCTAATAACATAACTGCTATCTAAAAGGTTACATTGAAAAATTCTAGGGCGACATTGATTCTATCCATTATAGATGGGTGAACAAAGAAACTCAGACTCCTTCAATATCTTTAATTTTTTTAGTTTTTAGTTTCCACAATTTCTCTGTGTATTCATCTTTTTTTTACTAATAGGATGGAAATTTATATCAAATCATCATTCTTGACAAACCTGTACTTTGGGGGAAAGTGTTTATTTAAAGGAGATGGTGCAGATGCCAACAGAGATTCTAGAAGGGAAGTAATCAGAATTGAGACACACTAGAAGTAGTGAGGTTTTTCACTTTTGCTAGACACCTTTAATAACTTTTAGCTTTTAGAATATAATTTTAGATTCTAAAAGAAGAAACAGCTGCTAATGGCACAAATAAACGTGTTATTCCTGGGCAAACAATAACATAGGGTGTGGAACAGCCCAGGGATGGGATTCAACTGGTGTTACTACCGGTTCAGTACTTACGTTTTGCATGCTGAGCGCGCATTTAATACAACAAAAGCTGTGCCTCCTGGACAGCTGATAAGCGCTGTGCGCCGGTGTGCAGCATTTGAAAAAAGCCTTTTTACTGATTTTTCAGTCTCAGCTGTGCCACGCAAAGCAGCTGAGGTTGAAAATGCAGGAAATAAAGGTCAGGTAAGAGCCCAGGTGGGCGGGTGGGCCAAACAGCAGCAGACACAAAACCGGTTCGGTGTCTGCTGCTCTTCAGAGCTACCGGTTCTAGAGAGCCGGGCAGAACCAGTAGCATCCCACCCCTGGAATAGCCAGAGACTTGTAAGGGGTGAATTGTCTTCCATCATGACCACTTCCAGGCCAGAGGAGCTCTCCAAAGGGGCTACAGCCTAGTTGATGCGACATCCTAAACCTTATTATCCTTTCTTGCTTCTGATCTAGCAATTGAAGTTTGGGAACCATTATTTTTGATGTTGTGTGAAGATAGCCATTTATGCCTTATTCAATCAACCATGCCTAAACCATGGATCAACGTGTGTGTTCCAGTCAGCATCTGGGAGAAATAAAAGATTGCCCTAGAATCTATGTTGCATACTTGATGGGAAATGCTCTATCCTGTTTCTACAGCTCCCTACATCAATTTGGAATTGGGGGTGGAGGGGAGGAAACTAACACCAAACAAGTGTTTCATTGTTTTAAATCAATGTAAATGATAGCTCCATTTTCATCTGCTCTCTTCCATTTTTTGCTCATCAACCAGCTCCTCCTGGTGCCACTTGATTCAGATATTTGTTTGTGCAATCCTAATTTATGTTGAGGTAGCAATACTGTTGTCTGCATGCCTCAGTGCTGGCTGTACTACAAGTTTATGCACTATTAAAATGAGGAGTAAACTAAATTAGAGCTGAATACATGGTAAAACCTTGAAAGAATCCCTTCAGCACTCAGCAATTCAACACCATTAAAACAAAAAACAAAAGATTGAATGAAATGCAAGTTTGGAAAAATAGCTCAGTGTTTTAATCCTGAAAATAATTTAACTGTAGGAAGTTCAAAAAACAATGAATTCTGCAGTTGTGACATATAGTGTAGGCTATGAAAGCAAACTCCTTTACCTGGCATATTCCATAAAGCAAAGTAGTGCATTAAATTCCTTTTTATTTTTTAGCTACCAAAGCCATTTGCCCTGTGAAGGGAAAATTGTTTCAGCATGTCACTTATGTTCACATGGTATGCTAAACTAAAATACACAGATTTATGAATATATAGAACATCATATTAGCTCCCATCCTCGCAGCTCTTTGCCAAGCTTTGAATCTTTCCCTGAATGCATGTAACCAATATGTCATGGCAATGTCTGTACTCTGCCATTGTGTCTACAACAACTCACCACAGCCAACTCACCATGGGGCAACTTGCCACAGGACAACAGTTACACTAATATCAAAGAAATAGTGGAATAAAACCATTAAAGAAAGGATGCCAAAGGAGGGACAAAATGAAATGTGAAGTGCAAAAAATAAAATTATTTTTAAAATTATTTTAAATAATTAAATTATATTGTGGAATTGTCTCACAAAGAGTTGTCCCATGAAGACTTGGTTGTGGTGAGTTGACCGTGGTGAGTTGGCCATAGTGAGTTGGCTGCGGCAAGTTGTCCCATTCAGTTTGCCATGCCCATATGACATTGTCTTCATCTTATTCTTAGTTCATTGAGTGAGATAGACTTGTACCCTTCACTATTCCAGTTTTAAAGTTTTTTTTTTCATTTAAACTGCCAGCAAGCCATGTCAGTCTAAAAGTGTATATGTAATCTGATGCACCTTGAAGACTTTTCATGGTGCAATAGAGGGATTGTGGACATCTTAGTGCTTATTGGCCACGTAGACCCTTTCCTGGGGTTCCTCCTTTTTTTTCCCCTCTAGGAGAAAAAACTTGGCACCAGCAGCTCCCATGGCCTGTTGAATAGTTGACTGATGGCTGGGGAAGCCCAGCTAAGCAATAGCTTCTCAAACTAACACATTTTATTAAAAGACATGAGAGCCTTCCCAAATTAATGTTATGAAGTTTGCTGCAGCTCATGAAAGCTTATGATGTTTAATAAAATGTGTTAGTCTGAAAAGATGCTGCTAGACTCTTGATTTTTGCAAATTCACCAAGCAATTCTTCTCACCCTGCCCATCAAGCTATCTTAGATTGATTGCAGGGTTAGCACTTTTACAAAACTCCAATCTTATCCATGCTCCTGCTTTACCAGGCAGTTCACCTATTCCAGAGATCTGTTACCCAATGGGGTTGATGGTAATTCTTTTGGAAAAGTACTAAGTCCATGCTTAATCTCACATTATTCCCTGGATAGCAGAATTTCCTGTCAGTTCAAGAGATGAAGGATATCATTAACTGAGATAGGCTTTTAGTGGTTTGCCAGGTATTGATACTCAGAATAACTATTAGTTGGAGCACGCAGAAAAATATTTTTTGCACAAATTACAATTTTCAGAAATATAAACTTTTAGATAGAGACAAGTAAGGCATGGTGAGGTGAAAATTTAGAATGTAAAATAGTAACATGGAACATTTTAGTTTAGAAGGCCATGTGACTAATTCTGTCTAGTAGCAGGTTTATGCTACTTTCTAATTTCACCTCATAAAATATTTTCCTGCAAAAATACTACCCAATCTTATTCATTAGTTTATAGCACCCAGTCTAAGTTGATTGTTAAAAACAATAAAATGTAACATTACATATGGGGCATTATGATCACTATGTGAACCATTCTAATAACAAGCTATTAGAAGAATTTAATTTTAATTTTTGTTAGTTCTTTCCTCCACTGGGAAAGAAGTTGATGGTTTGCTTTGACTCATCTTCTCTGACAGCCCCTTTCTTCTAAATCTCAAGACCCACAATCCTCCTGGGTGAGATTTTCATGCCAGACTGGAAATGAAGAAGGACAGGAAGATATCTGCAAAGATGCTTGAGGTGCAGCAGCCTGAGGAATAATTTTAATACTATAAAAGAGACTCTTTTGTATTAAAAGGCATTTTGCACTTTCCCCTCCTCTCAAGGCCAGAACTTAATTCTCATGTTCCTTCAGAAAAACCTTAATTTAACCTCTCTTTTCTTCCCCACTACTCAATTCTTTCTGCCATCACCCAGTGTCAGGTAGCATATTTGAGGCACAATACCAATTTACGCCAATTTCTCAGCAGCCTTGACAATAAAACACTGGACATTTCCTCTTTGAGAAGTTCAACTCAGGCATGCCAGGTTCCACAAGAAGTACAGAATGAGAATATTTGTATTCATTTCAGTTTCCTTTGAGAAATTTTTGCTGCAAAGGCATGATACCTCTTTTCTATTGTGGACTGCATTTCATAGAATGAAAGGATTCAGAGGTATCTTGAAGTTCATCTACTTTGGTGTTTCTCAAATTTGGCAACGTTAAGATGGGTGAACTCCAGCTTCCAGAATTTGGCTGGAAAATCCTTGGAGTTGAAATTCACCTGCCTTAAAATTGTCAAGTTTGAGAAGCACTGATATAATCTAATCTCTTGTTCAGGACTAATCTCAAGAGAAAGTTATAAGAGGTTGCAGGATCATAGAAGAAATGGCTCAAGAAATTGTATGTCGGATCACCCATTTAACTTCTTTCGGGCATCTCCTTTCTTTCCTCTCTACTTTTTTTTAAAACCTGAACTTGCAAGCTAGGCTTACCTGGGCAAGTTATTTTTCCAGAGATCAGAATTAATTGTTTGAAAGTCACTTTTAAAATTAGGGCAGACTCTATAGTTTGGTTTTCCAGAATGCTTCTTTTTTTTCTCCTACAAATCACCCAATAGTTTGACACGTGGGAAGGCTAGTCAGATAGATTAAATCAACTCTAATTCCCTATTCAGTGTATTTTATTAAAGAATCAAGTAGAAAAAAGTCAGCTGAAGTTTGAAATTCATCCATACCATCTCTTGGGGAAAGGACAAATAAACTGAAGTTGAATCAACAAAACCTGTCTAAGTAACTTCCTCTCTACATCCAGGGTTATTTATTTAGTACAAATAAACCAATTAATACAACATATTTCTCATTTGCATCATTACTCAAAGCTTGCAGTGAAAGCCTAAGGGATACTATAATCATTCACCAGACATTGCACAATTGTAGTTAATATTACCTACAGTTAGACTCCAGTATGTATCCAATGGAAAGAGACTTGATTGGAAGGATAATCTAACATAATATCTATCTCAGGTGTGTCCAACTTTTTGGCTTGCCTCAGCCACATTGGGTGAAGAGGAATTGTCTTCAGCCACATATAAATATATAATACAGTATAATAACTGTTGCTAAAAACATATAATAATGTTTAAAGTTTAAAATCTTGTGAGGCCAAATTACTAGCTGTCTACAGAGGTTCAATTCAACTGGTGTAACAACTGGTTTGGTGAGTGCATGCTTTGCGCATGCACAGAGCATTTGCTACTGACCTTTTCCAGCAATCTCTGTGAGTTAAACCAGGGGTCACCAACTTTTTGGACCACCAAACTCATAATTTTAAATCCCGTGGACCAGAGACCCTGGGAAAATCCCAAAAAAAGTCTGCAGGAAAATTCCCTACCCTGTTTTCCTACTGATCGATCATTCTTTATTTGAGATCACAGGATACCATCTTCAACTCCGTTCTCAGGGGGAGAGAGGGAGAGAGAGAGAGACTTTTGGCTTCATGCAAGGAAAGTAGCAGAAGTCTTTCTTTCTCTCTCCCAAATTCTGCCAGAAATGAGTCTTTGTGAGACTTGTCACGCCGGCACAGCCTCTTGGAGCAGGATGCCTTGCAGGGTCCCAAAGACTCATTTCTGGTGGAGTTTGGGGGGAGAGAAAGAAAGACTTTTGCTGCTTTCCTTGCATGCAGCCAAAAGCAGAAAGAAAAAAGAAGCAGAAAGAAGCAGCCCGATGGCCAGGCCAGGTGGGTGGGGCGAGTGGGGCAAGTTCCCCCCTCCCCCCTTTCCCCCTCCCCTCACTACTTTGTGTTGTTCACAATGCAAGTGACACAAGCCTTGTGTTCCCGTGGGCCATGTGGGCAGTGCAGCCTTGTGTTCCCACACAGCCTAGATTAATTGCTTTGGGGGGGTGCTTTGGGGGTGACATTTCTCTGGAGACCACCAACATTTTCTTGTGGACCACCAGTGGTCCCCAGCCCACTGGTTGGTGACTACTGAGTTAAACAGCTGATGTGCAGCAATCCACTGTGCCGCGTGAATCAGCTGAGCTTCAAAACTAGGATATAAAGCACAGACTAGAGCTGGGCAGGCAGGTGGGCCCAACAGCTGATCCTCAGAGCTACCGGTTCGCCTGAACTGGGCTGAACTGGTAGAATCCCACCTCTGGCTGTCTGGGACTGCATGTGAATTGTGGGTCCAGGTCTACATTTTTGCAAAATAGTATCCTTTGCCTGTACGAGACTTGAATAAAGTTTTAGGGCCTTTTTCTTTCTTAAGGGTGGTTTCTGAGTGGAATCTCAAGCAGGCATGTAACTCTTACTGAATTCAGAAATATTTATTCCTTGTTAGTTCTTGAAAACTAAGTAGAAAGTGACAGCAATTAGTCTGCAAATTCCAGCATGAGCCCAAACTGCAAACTGGATTATCTAATTTTGGATGTTCTTGTTTCTTCTTTCCTCTTTCTCAATTTTTGTATCTTGCCTGATATGAAAGTCCAGACAATGTGAAAACTTGCTGTGTTTTGTGCAATTTTTGTTGATTGCAAAACAGGCATTAATCAACTCTGGGTTTTGGTTGTAAACAAATTGATATATGGTACCTTCTTTGCATGCCATACCAAGTTAATTGTTTCATTTGGTTAAAAGTTTTACAACAAATTTGGAAGTATCAATTTTGTTTTGTTTCTTAATACATCTAATATATATATTTTGTATGCATTACTTTAGTAGGAGAACAGCATATTGGGCAAAGGTGTATAAATACCAATGTCATTTTTCAATTTGAACATTGGTTCGGGAAATAATCTTTCACCTTCCTTAATATGAACAATGGCAACGTCTCCTAGAAAGCGCAAGGATTAAAAAATGGTTTGGCCTGGAATTTTACCATAGCACAAAAACCACAGGTCATTAGATTCAAATTTATACAGGCCATGTCATTTTAAATGTAAAATAAAACCACCAAGAACCTCTGATGATATATTTGCCCCCTGCAAAGCACCTTTAATCTTTCTCTGTGCCTTGCAAACTGCAATGTCAACTCAACAGCAAGCCACAAATGAAATTGCATTGTCCCCGTATCAAAACCCTGCACCATTAATTTAAAAATGTTATGTAAATGAAAGGCAACCATCAGGCTCTGACAGGTGACAAAGCTTACACTGCACAAGAGCAGTGTGGATCCAATCCTTAAAAAGGCAACATGGTAATTTCTGGCAGATGTTTTGCAACAATCAATGACATGAAATAGATAATTTGTCTATCTCTCCCATTTTAAGTGAAGCTATCTTTCCCACCATTTCAAGTCATCAGTATCAATACTGAGTATCCTGCTTCTAACCACTGTGCATTCCTACAGAGGTGACAGTGTAACGGAAGTAACAGAGTGACCAACTGGAAGCTTCCAATGAAAAGTAGCTGAGGTCTTATTTCAAAGCAGAAAGAACAAAGAAGCAGGAAACACCCAAATGGGAATCAGTGATCCAAGCCTGAGCTGAGCACCAACACTCTGAAACTTGTACAAAAATAATAGAGATATAGGAAAGGATAATAATAATAATAATGGAGGGGTAACTAAAAATAAATCAATGGCATAGTCAAAGTGACTAAACCACATCGTAAGGAGTTTTGTCCCAGCCAATTTGTTTTTCAGGGAGGATCTTTTAAAACAAGAACATGTTTGCTTGAAGTCTAGAGAACAGTTGAGCAAGAGAGACAGTCTTGCCTTTTGGTTTTCACATTGTTTCCTTGTAAAAAGAATCCATTATAAATCCAAAAGAGTCAATAGCCAATCATATTTTACTTTCTAAAAATAGAATGGTAGAAAAAAATCAATGGAAACAAATCACACTTTATGGAAAGAAACTATGAATGTATTGCCCCTATGCTTGTGAAACATAAGCATAGCCCAATCTCTTATCCCACAACATCTATATACTATTAAAACACTTGCGTCTGTTTGTTGGCTTGTAACATTCAATTGTTTATTTTATTTTATTTATTTATTTTTGTCAATTGCTTACAAGATAATAAGTATAAGTAAAAACATAGTTATGAATACATGGATACATATAAGAAAAATAAAAAAATAAAAGAAACAATAGAACAGGGACGGTAGGCACGTTGGTGCACTTATGCAGACCTCTTACGAAAGGGGGAGGTCAATAGTAGACAGTCTAAGGTTAAAGTTTTTGGGGTTTGGGGAAGAAACCACAGAGTCAGGTAGAGTATTCCAAAGATTGACCACTCTGTTGCTGAAGTCGTATTTCCTGCAATCAAGTTTGGTGCGATTAACCTTGAGTTTGTATCTATTGTTTGCTCTTGTGTTGTTATGGTTGAAGCTGGAGTATTCATTGACAGATAGGACATTGCAATGTATGATTTTATATACTATACTTAGATCGGACCGAAGGCGGCGTAGTTCTAAGTTTTCTCAGTCAAGAATTTCGAGTCTGGTGGCATCAGGTATTCTGCAACGAGCAGAGGAGTGGAGAACTCTTCTTGTGAAATATTTCTGGACTTTCTCAACTGTGTTAATATCAGATACGTAATGTGGGTTCCAGACTGATGAGCTGTATTCGAGTATTGGTCTAGCAAATGTTTTGTATGCTCTAGTTATTAGTGTAATATTACCAGAGAAAAAGCTACGTAAGATTAGGTTAACAACACTTAATGCCTTTTTGGCTATGTAGTTACAGTGGGCTCTAGCACTTAGATCATTAGAGATGAGTACTCCAAGATCCTTGACAAAGTTTGGATCATCAACAAGGCCTTGACTATTCAGCCTGTATTTTATTTTCTGATTTTTTTTGCCAATATGTAAGACAGATCATTTGTTTGTTGAGATTTGAAGTTGCCATTTGTTTGACCATTCTGATACATAGTCGAGGTGTTTTTGAAGGATAGCAGTATTATCTGTGGTGTTGAATAGCTTTACATCGTCAGCAAAGAGGACACAGTTGCTCTTAATATGATCACAGAGGTCATTTATGTAGAATATGAAGAGAGTTGGTCCTAGAACACTGCCTTGGGGGACACCACTGTTGACAGGTACAGAATTTGATAGGACGTTCCCAATTTTGACCATTTGTTGTCTGTTTGACAGGAATGCTTCTGTCCAGTAATGCAGGTGTCTGGAGATACCATAGGATTTTATTTTTAGGAGTAGTTTGTCGTGTACCACTGAATCAAAATCTTTACAGAAGTCTATGTAGATTGTGTCTATTGCTTTGCCCTGATCGAGTTGTGTAGTCCATATGTTTTTGCAGTGTAAGAGTTGCAGATTACAGGATAGTTTTTTCCTGAAACCAAATTGTTTATTGGAGAGTAGGTTGTTTGTCTCTAAGTGGAGGATAATGGATTGGTTAATAATTGATTCCATGACTTTACAGGTGACGCAGCATAAAGAGATTGGTCTGTAATTTTCAACTAGGCTGGGGTCTCCCTTTTTGAAGATGGGGATGACCGTGGCTTGTGACCATAGTTTTGGGAAGGAGCTGGTCCTGAAAGATTTTTCAAAGATTACACTTAGAGGTTCGGCTATGGCAGTGGATAGCTTTTTTAAGAAGTAGGTACATATTCCATCTGGTCCAATAGATAGAGATGGTTTTAGATTGTGTAGTGCTTTTTCAACATTGTCTTCTGTAAAATCGATATGTATTAGATCATTGTGGTTCGACTAGGAAATACTGGGCATGATCCATTGCTGTTTACAAATACTGAGTCAAAGAATGTGTTAAAGAGGTTAGATTTAATAGTGTCGTCATTGCAGTCTTTACCATTAGGTCCTTTCAGGGGTGGGCAAAATGTGCATCAATTTTTGAGCAAAGCTATTCCAAATGGAATAAATCACAGAATGACTCCAATAACCAGAATTCGTAAATCCCATTGGAATGAAATTTGTCAAAGTTGTAGCCACATCAGAATTGCCATACTGTTGTGCTACCACAGTTAACAGTGATGTGATTATCATTTTCTATGCTCCCTGAGTTTCCCACATGGAAGTCAATGGGGCATCTGGCAGGAAGTCAAAGTCCAAAGCTGGTGAGCAGATGAATGGCTTCTTCTCGGTGGGGTGAGGGCATGTGGCTGTGGGTAAAGCGCCACACCGGTTAGTCTGCAAGATGCCCTGTTCAGATCTGGGGGGAGGGGGTGTGCTGAGTGCATGTGAGACACTGTGCAGACCAGGTTTGTGTGCAGAGGTGTGCAAAAGGCACCAAATGGATCAGGACAGGTGCATGAAGGTGCTTCATGGTTCAGAAGAGTGCATGAGAATCACCTAACATGTGTTGGGAAGGTTATGTGGCAGAGTCCAGGGATGCTTGGGAGACTCAGTGGGAATTGGAGAGGGTACATAGCATTGTGCAAATGTTAGATAAAGAAATATATTTAAATAGATGACCCAGCAGGTCAGGAGTTGTATAATTTTTTTTCTTTGCTAATAACCAAAGTGGTTCAGAATAGAACATGGCATACCAGCAGGAAGGTTTAGCAATCCAACTGGACAAATTAGAGTGAGATTAGTGAGTAACTCACAATTGCCCAATAGCTTGATTGTCAAATGGGGATTTGTATTTTGCACTCTTCCGTCAATATTCTAATCACTACAGCCTATGGGATTCTCTGACAAAAATGAGTGGAAGGATGATAATTCCAAACTAAATAGCAGCATGGTTCTTTCCAAATCTGAGGTTTCTTTTTTTTAAAAATATCTTCTTTGCAGCCTCATTATTTGTATTTTACTTCACTTGCAGCACATTTGCTTCTTATTATGTACCCCTGGGATTAGAAGTGGCCTATATGAAAGGGCATTATTTGCCAGGGAATTTTCGTACCTCTATTCTTTAATCAAGTCCCCATCAAATATAAAGTCCTTTTCTCAGTGGGCCATTTCCCAAGAGATCAAATAAACTCTTTTTTCTAAACCCATAAGGGTAAGTTCATGGATTGTGAACTGCTTTGAATTTATGTCAGAAAGGTAAGTAGGAATTGAAACTGTCTTAAACATGAAAAATGACATAATCTTTGCCTATGGACCTGCATATTAGTCAAGCTGGGATCCAAAAT
Source organism: Notechis scutatus (assembly GCF_049901735.1). Lineage (NCBI taxonomy): Eukaryota > Metazoa > Chordata > Lepidosauria > Squamata > Elapidae > Notechis > Notechis scutatus. Next base: position 52,570,836 of record NC_142014.1, read on the forward strand.
ATATTTCAAAGAATGATAATCAAAGGGAGGAAATGATTCAGGAGAGACACTGAGGGGAGAGGAACCATTAAATAGTTCAGGAACTAATTTGTCAAAAAGCTGTTCTTGAAGACAGGGCTAAAAGATTGAGGGGCTAATTGATGATAGTGTGACAGATAGAGAAGGTCCCTTTCAGGCACCGACAGAAGCACCACAGAAGCAACTCAAAGCCAGCATAGGATAAAGAAACTTAAGGCCTTTTATACATTTCACTAGTGTAATTTTGCAAAATTATAAATTAGGTAGAGAAAAATGTTTTTTAAAAAATCAGTTCTGCCCTGCAAAGGAAAGCACAGGCTACATTGCAGCACAATAAGCCAAACAGCGGTTTGTTTGTTTACAGTTTAGTGTGTTGTAGGAACCCAACCACTATGCTACATGCGGTAGGATGGGCAGAGAAGAAATTTAATAAAGAAAAAAAGTGCCATTATTTAAAGCTAATTTCAATATTGTGTTTTATTTAATTATCACTGCTGTAGCTGAACACATCCAATATCCAGTTTGATAAATAGCAGGATGGTCCATCCTTCTTCAGAAAATTACACTGGTAAACCTATTCTTACTGTATACAATGGCAAACTTGAACACAGACATTGTCCTAGTCAGCTACGGAACTATTCAGATAAGCTTGAAGTTTCATGCAAGTAGGAAAGGGTAGTTCTCATTCTTGGGCTCAAGTTGCTACTGGTAACTAGTTGTTCAATCATGACTTGATGTGTGTTACTGGGTCTGGGATGGAATGGGACAACTTGCCACAACCAACTCACCGTAAGACAATTTAACTGTTCAATTTAATTATTTAGAATAAAAAATATTTTAAATTTTGTCATTCACATTTCATTCTGTCTCTCCTTTTGCATCCTTTCTGTAATGATTCTATTTCACAATTTCTTTGATATTAGTGTAATTCTTGTCCCACAGAGAGTTGTCCCATGGTGAGATGGCCATGGCTAGTTGGCCATGGTGAATTGGCTGCAGTGATTTGGCTGTGGAAAATTGTCATCTGTCCTTCTGCATTTTGGGACTTGCAGCATCTGTAAGCCCAGGTTTCAAAGTTTCCCCATAACAACTCTCTGAGCTAGAATGATGCAAAGTCATCCAGTAAGCCTCCTTGCTTAAAGGTAGACTAAAATCCCCATGTCTTCATTCTTAGTCCAACATCTTAACCACTATATATAAATACATTTTTGAGGTAAGGGAGAGTGACTGGCCTACAATCACCTGTGAAGTATGTGTGAGGAGGTCACAATCCAAAATTTTTACCATTACACCACATTGGTACTACATAATCATTCACTAGACTTCTTGGCATGCCAATCTCACCACAAGGAAACTACAACTCTGATATAAGAATAGCCTTAAATAATCAGTAGCCAAGAGTAAAGCCAAGATGTTGCAACCCCAACAAACCACTCCCCTGAGCAGGAGCAATTCCTCCCTAGAAGCTTTGCTTCCTGGGAATAAGGGGAAAAGAGAATGGAAAGGAAGCAGCTGGTTCAAATGAGCCCAGAAATAATCAGACTGGCAAGGCCACTTGAAGTGCAAAATCAGGCAGCAAAAGTGCTCAGGCAGGGAGCCAGCAGTAATTACCACAATACTGTAACCAGAACACATATGCACGGCCAAGCTACTTAACCATGATAATTACTATTTATCCCTGTTTATGGCTTTGGATGGCTGTGGGAAAGAAGATTGATTTATTTTAGGAGTAACTTTTAGTGTGACTGACAGTAGATATAAAGGACTGCATGAGTTGTCACTTACACAACAAATTAAGAAACACAAACAAGGCTGTTCCTTCCTGGGAAAAAACTAAAAAAGCACACATGCAAAATCTCAAGAAAAATGCTAAGCTCTCAAGCAAACAAAATAGACATGCCTCTCTTATATAACTTGTTCATAATCATCAGCATCAGTAAGTTTCTCAATCATAATTGTAGCTTGGCTGAAACTAATATTAGGGCTGGGAAATGGCCCTGCACATTTTACTTAAACTTACTTCTGAGTAGTTTGCTTGAGATTGCACTGCACAATAATGTCACACTGCAGTTTAATTAAGGTCTTTATAGTTATGAATTATTTCAGTGTAATTTATTGACCTGGTATCTTTATTTTTATGGTTTGGGACAGACATGATTTACAGTAAAACTTTAACATCTTTTATGCATATCAGCTGCAGTTTAATTCATGAGGCAGTTTTCATTTTTCAGAGCTGTTTGCAAATATTAATAAAGAGCTTACCTGAAAGGAAATCAACTCCTTTTTACAAAGAACACATGAGGATTGATAACATTGATCTGTTTGATTCCCAAAGAACCAAAACAGTCAGGCTTGAGTTTAGATTATGATATAGATTGTGTCACAGATGTTCTTTACAATTTTTTTTAGCTCTAGATCAGTAGTTTGTCATCTTTAATAATCATCATCACATATAGCTGGTTTACAAAAAGATACTAACATATCAACCATCCTATGATGTCTCTTAATGCCAATTCATACATTTAAGCCCTTCATATTTTATCCATATCATGTTGCCTTTACATAAATAACAACACAAATGCATATAATTTGAAAAGAATAGAAATATATTACTAAAGTATCCATATAAATGCAACAAACAATACAAACATTGGCAGTGGCATTATCTTTCATGTGTTATTTAATTCTTATAGTTTCTGGTACTGTCATAAAAATTGGTCTATCATTGTTTGTGTAATCTATATTTGCACATATCTACTATGCTCTTTTTTTCTGGCATGTTGTAACTGTGATGATCTTCAAGGTACCACAAGATTCTTAATTGTTTACATTAACATGTCTGCTTCTTGTGAAATTGTTGCAAAGATGTCTTTTTCAAAGGCCCACCTGACTATTTCAGTTTTGGCTCATCACAATAAACTTATCAATCAATAAAACAGCGCTTATCTGGGCATGCATCTCACTGTGTCATTCAAAGCAAAACTAACTGGAATACTTTTTTTAAAAGTCCATTGAATGTTATATGTCAATTCAACACTCACAAAGCATTCTACCTAGGGAAAACCCTGTGCCTTGTTAGCTCTTTAAAGTTCAGTTGTTGCTGAACTTTAACTGATCAGAAACTAAAGACTGGCCAAGGATTTTTGGAGGATTCTGAGTATTGTAAATTAGCAATTTATGGAGGTCATGGTAAAGCAGCAGTCCTATAGACAGAATTTTGTTAACTTTTCAGTCTCATGAAGCTTGATTCTTTCTTAAAGTCTATCAGCCATCAGATGCCAGCAAAGCAATACTGATCCTCAAAGTGAGGGCAAAGTCTCCTCTTGTTAAACTGCATTAAAATGACCTATTCTGGGATGGATCCTAGCATTTGAAAAATTGTTCCCTTCTTCTCACCCTAAAGTGGGGGGAGACAAACCTATCCACAGATTATTAAAGCTCCATCCTTCTAGCTTTAAAAAAACATAAATAAATACTTAAAGACTAATTCATGTGGCCAAGTTGCCCCACCACAACTATGGACCTATTACCATTTTTTGAAGGCAGGAGCACACAGTGTCATCCTCTACCTACCCCCAACCAACCACAAAGTAGATTTCTGCCAATCTTTTCACACTACCCAATCCTACGTAGCTTTTTCTCTGGTAATATCACACTACTAACCAGAGCATACAAAACATTTGCTAGACCAATACTCGAATACAGTTCATCAGTCTGGAACCCACACTACGTATCTGATATTAGCACAATTGAGAAAGTCCAGAAATATTTCACAAGAAGAGTTCTCCCTCCTCTACTCGCTGTAGAATACCTTATGCCACCAGACTTGAAATTCTAGAACTAGAAAACCTTGAATTACGCCGTCTTCGGTCTGACTAAAGCATGGTATACAAAATCATACATTGCAATGTCCTACCTGTCAATGAATACTTCAGCTTCAACCATAACAACACAAGAGCACACAATAGATACAAACTCAAAAGTAAACCGCACCAAACTTGATTGCAGGAAATACGACTTCAGCAATAGAGTGGTCAATGTCTGGAATACTCTACCCGACTCTGTAGTTTCTTCCCCAAACCCCAAAAACTTTAACCTTAGACTGTCTACTATTGACCTCACCCCTTTCCTAAGAGGTCTGTAGGGGCGTGCATAAAGCGCACCAACGTGCCTACCGTCCCTGTCCTATTGTTTCTCTTATTCTTTTATTTTTCTTATATGTAACCATTTCATGTATTCACAACTATGTATACATTTATACTTATTATCTTGTAAACAATTGGCAAATCAAATAAATAAATAAAAATAAATAAAATAAAAAAAGGGACTTCTGATGTCTCAGGACACATGTTGTACTTCATTTCACTATGGGCATTGGAGTATCGTCCTCTCCAGTTGGCTAACGTGAACTTTGGCAGGAAAACCACCTTGTCTCTGATCATTGGTCACTGCCCTTTATGGCTATTTTATTGTGGGTCACTGGAGTGATGAACTGTTAGGTTTAACTAGTGAAGAAAGTATTCTATTTGTCTTGGTTCAGTGATAGAAAGATGAAACTGTAACCTTTTTCTTTTTTCAACTGGAAAAAAATGGCAAAAGTTCTGCCAACTTTCTCTTTTATCCCAAATGTCAAGAGTAATGGTAAAGCTGGTTGTGGTTTTTTAGTAGTCCACTGATAGATATAAAATAATCTAGTATGAGGGGAGTTGTTCACCCCTGCAAGTTAGTATAGCCAAGAAGCACATCTAGGAATACTAGCTCTAACTTTATTGTAAGGTTATAGTAGCAGAATGTTGCAGGAATCAATAGATGGAAAGTTTATTCAAAAAGTTTATCAGTGGAAACCACATGTCTTCAAAGACCTCTCTATGAAATGAAAAGCAATTGGTGCTTGGCTTCCTATTTCAGAGGGGTAAAAAAACAATGAACCCACAATTGACCACCATGGTGAACATCATCCAGACAAGACACCTGGCTAAAAGCAGAGGAAGGACTCAAAATCCAGAAAGGGATTTGTTAAACTGCCTTCATTTCTTGCTAGTTTATACCTGTAAATCAGGCAGACTCAGGCTGCAGGGAAGAAAAGCCATAAGCCATAAATATAGTTTATAAACCACAGTGGACAAAATACACAATAAACTACCTCAGAATAAAACTAGATTCAATAACACAATAAACTACTTCAGAACAAAACTAGATTCAATTAAATATATCCTTTGTTCCCCAAAAAGCTGGAAAATGACAGACAAAATCATTATTTTAAACTAATAGGTGTATATTATATGCCTTTTGAGGAAATGTAGCTAGTTCCCTCTATGTGGAGGGAAGCTTCCAGGGGTGTCTGTCTTGTGCCCAGTGCTCCTCAACATCTTCATAAATGACTTAAATGAGGGGATTAAAGGGATGCTCAACAAATTTGTATATGACACCAGGCTGGAGGAATTGCTAACACTTAGGAAGATAGATTCAGGAATCTGAAGTATCTTGACAGACTTGAGCATTGTGCCTCATCCAATAAGATGCAGTTCAGTGGTGAGAACAGTAAGGTCCAGCATTTAAGTAGAAACACCAAATGCAGAAGTACAAAATGGGCAGTACCTGGCTCAACAGTAGTACCTGTAAGAGGGATCTTGGTGTCCTGGTAGACCATTGCTTAAGTAGGAGCCAGCGGTGTCCCGCAGCTACCAAAAAAACTAATGCAATCCTAGGCTGCATCAATAGAAGGATAGCATCAAGATCACAAGAAGTGATAGTATTGCTTTATACAGGACTAGTATGGCCACACTTGGAATATTGTATCCAGTTCTGGTCATCATGATAAAAAAATAGACACTAAGATACTAAAACGAGCACAGAGAAAAGCAACAAGCAACAATGATTATATGGTGACTAAGAAAAGGCTAGGGATTAGATGATAGCCATTTTCCAATACTTGAAGGATTATCACAGGGTGTCAATTTATTTTCCAAAGCACCCAATCCAACATGGAACTAAGGAGACATTTCCTGACAGTATAAACAATTAATTGCCTTCCGGAGTTGTTGGTGCTCCATCACTGGAGGTTTTCAGAAAAGATTGGACAACCATTTGTCTGGATGATATAAAGACTCCTGCTTGAACATTGGGGGGGGGGTACTAGAAGACCTCCAAGGTCCCTTCCAGCCTTATGATTCTATGATACTCCTATAAGTTCCCAGCTTGAGTATACATACCCACATAGATAGGAATAGATACAGGAAGCTGTCATGCTGCAAAGCAAAACAACACAATTTAGCATTACATGTATTCACAGAAATAACTCTGGGTTTCCAGAAAGATCCAAATACAGCATTCTGGTAGAGGACAACACATTGTACTGACAGCCTAATATTGTGAAATACCATACAATATAATCCAAGAAATATTAACCCATCATTTTGCCCTCCATAAATTCTGCACTCTCTTTCTTTTAGTGATGAGTTGGCTCTCTATTGCCATGAGTGGAAATAATGAAAGCCAAAAGAAAGCTGGAGGCTCTCTGGATTGAGGAGTTGAAATGGGAAAGCCAATACAGTCACTCTATCACAACTGTCAGGGAAGCATTTCCATTATCATTGTTGTCATTTATCTTCGCAGTTATTAATGAGAGTGATTAGCTTTCTCGCTAAGATAAAATTAATTCTCAAAGTCAAATGAATTCTTATGCCCAAGTATTAAACAAACCCTTATACTGAGCCACTTCCGAGTTGAACTATCCAGGTCTTACTCTTGATTGCCTAATAACTTGGCGAAATACAGTAGGGTTTTTTCCCCTGTTGCTTTTGTGACTGTCTAGAAAAGTGACAGACAAGCAAACCACAACTATTTGTCCAGGTGCATCCAATATTTATACACTAACTCAAACAAATCCAGAGAAAAGAAAACCTGCATGACTCAAGGAGCCTTAAACGGAGCAAGCAATACAATGCAAGAGCAATATGATTACATTCAAGGCAGTTATAGGCTGGAGTGCAGGTGAAGACAAATTAGGCAGCTCTGGTACTCCTCCTATTTTACACAGCCAACTCATTATATTATTCTTGCCCTCAAAACAGAGTACTTGTTTTACCAAAAGCCATTTATTCTTTGCCATGATTAGGAGACAAGTGCTCTGCCTATTAAACAACTTTGTTCAACTTCATGACTACCAATAAGAATGGATTATAATTTGGGGAGCAAAATTGGCAAAAGCCTAAATTTGTCTGTCTGCCTAGGGATACAAGGAGATAACAGCATTCTGGGGGACCAGGAAAGGAAGCTAGTTTGTTTTCCAATGAAAAGAGGTTTTCTGATTTCTGCATCCACCATGGCAACCATGTTGTAAATGAAGAGACACACTTGTGACATCCATTTTATGAAAGTACCAGAATATGCTCTCAAAATTCCATTGATCCGAGTAATTTATCAATATGCCAATGTTTTTGGTTACACGTAAGTCAAAAGCTTTCTCAGAGTGATTGTCGTAAAACCATCCTATCTAGTAAATATCATTATAAAAATTAATAAATATCAATAAATATCAAAAGAACAAAGAGTGAGTACAGTGATAATATAATTCAATAATATAATTCAACAAAAGAAGTTATAGAATACAGAATCTTTGAAATGCTGATTGCCTTCAATTTATTGCAAATTCTAGTGTTAAAGACTTGTAGAATCCAAATGGCAACCCAATCCAGAAATATGAGAATGCTATAGAAAAAGCTCTTTTATATAAAGGTTTAAAAGAGGCCTGACCTGGAAGTTTTATATAAAGACTTGACCACAAACCTTTGCTTTTTATCTTGTTTTTGTTTCCCTCATGTTAACTTTTGGCTTATTATTTAAAACATGTTAAAGATAAGCTTTATCATATCAGATTGGAAGGCTATATACAATGAAATAGAAATATAAAAAAAGAAATGGCATAATAGTGGCAAACTTTTCTCAAGAATAATCTAAACATCTGCCACTCAAAGATCTATGTTAGGCATCGCTTTAAACTGGATTCTGCTTTTTTTCACTTTGGCTTAATGAGTTTGTGAAACAGAAATCATATTTTAGAAACCACAATTGATAGCTTAGCATGTGTGAGTCCAGTGAGTAGTGGCTTATTAAATACCTTGTGTCTTAGTAGAGTGAGTGAACCTTTCACTTTTCCCAAACCCTTTCTCCTGCTTTTGGACACCATAACTTGATTCAGTCCTTTTTTTCATACTATCTGGAACAGAGATTGCTTCACATCAGAAAACTTTCACAATTGTAAAGCGAGAACTGAAGAAAAAACTTTACAGACATTAACTTGCTTGGGACAGTATAATTATATACTCCTCCAAGATCCAGGGGAGGCAACAATGAATGTGATTCCTGAGGATCTGTCCATATCTATCATGCTGAAAAGAGACAGACCAAAATTTTAGTCTACAGCATAATCCTGTTATTAGTGTGGTTGAATTCAAAGCAAAAAGTCAAAACATTGATACAAATAGAAACTAAGTTCTAACTGTTACTTTCATTTCTTCTTTCCTGGATTTGAACTTTTAAAAAAGATGCAAAAAGGTAAGAGTGGAGGGAAAGAAACAGCATCATTTGAAACAGTTACTTTTCACTGAGTAATGGATGGCAAGGCTGATTCTCTCTAGTCATTAAAAATCACACAAGAAATGTTCATTCTACTGCATTTAACCAAATCTATCAGAACTAACACTGTTAAATATTTGTTTTGCATAATTCTCCCATTAATTTTTTTTTAGGATTAGATGCATCAGGACAATTCATCTGCATTTGTGCAAAGTGGGAAAGGTCATCTCTCACTTCATGTCTTTCACACTCAGACAGAAGCAGAATGCAATCCTTTTCCTCACTTCAAGTATCAAAAACCTGGTGAAAGCAACCAGCTACAGGAGATGCCACATGAGGAAAACGAAATAAGAGAATGAGAAGTAAGGAAAACTTGATGTCTTAATAGTATAGGCAGAATGGGCATATTGCTTGACTTGGCCTGAATGACATTTTTTCCTAACCTTACACCTCCACATTCTACACCAGATATGTCTGATAACATGTTAATATCACTAGAACAGCAAAGCTGACAGTTTTCAAATCTTTTAAAAAACATATTTGGGGTAAGTAAATACATTTATACTTCCAGTAAGGACATGATGCGCTAGATGTCTGTAAGAATGAGGATGGCATTATGACAAAGATTGGTGGCCAGAGCTAGCAAAATGTATCTGGAGAAAGGTGAGATTGTGAAATCACTTGCATGTACTCCTGACAGCTGCTCCTCATAAATAGACTGCATGATGTCATCCCCATGAGATAATCAAAATGTAGCCTAAATAGTTTGACTGAGATTCATTTCTTAATCATATTTAGAATTACCTTTTTATTGCTTTTCAAATATTAAAAGTCTTTGGAATGGCAAATTCACTGGGTGAGTTTCCTTTCATTCTTAGCAAAAGAATGAGTTTAAGGACTTATGAAAAAAAACTAATAAATAGCAAAATAATGTTTTTGGAAAATTATGAATGGACTGAGTCCAGATGATTTAAAATAAGGTTTTAAAATTAGTTACAACAATCCTTAATATGGGAAACAGCTGCTGTTTTCAGTTCTAAAAAATGTTGGGACTTTGAAGATTGGACACTATAGGGAACATGAAGGAACTAAAGATTACAATTAATGGAGAAGAATAGTTCAATGTTACGTAAAACATAGAATAATGTTCATAGAATAATAGGGCTGGAAGGGAGGTCTTACAGGCCAATCCCCTGGACAGGAAATCCTATATCATTCCAGACAAATGGCTTACCAGTCTCTTCTTGAAAACCTCTAGTAATGGAATATCCACAACACCTGGAGATAAGCTGTTCCACTGATCAATTGTTTTCATTGTGTTGCTAATGCAAAATGGAGCAAAATAACATTGAATGTATTAGTGAACAGTTGACTCATAAATTAATTTTAAGAAAGTCTGCCATTATAGATCAACTGTTTGTAAATAATGTTATGGAAGAGGAATACATTCTACTGGACAAGACTGAAATTGACTAGAATGTGGATTTAAAAATGACAGGCTACAAGAATTATCTGAAAAAAGGTGATATATTAGATATATACAAATGAAAGCCACTAATATTTTAGTAATTAAAAGGGATTTATAAATAACAAACCAGAGTAATTTGGATGACTTTCCTACACTGGATTTACAAAAGAGACTTGTTAAAGTTTTGAAGGATTTTGTGAGAAAGGACAAAGAAAAAAAAGGGGGGGGAAACAAGTTCTAGGATATTATTTGAAGGGATTAAATATTAATATTGTTAAAAATTAAAGAAAGGAATATAACACTCATTCTCTCTCAATCCTATGAGAGAATGCAAACCACTTCTGAAAACTTGCTAAAATAATTACAGAGACTTGCCTGACAGTTTCCAGGAGCTCAAAGATGTATGTGCACATACAATCACTTTAGTGTTAGCAAGTGCTTTAGTTAAAACACACACACACACACACACACACAAATACACACACGTGTGTATGTGTGTTCACCCCTTTGCTCACTTCTAGCATCCTTACCTCAAAGTGATCAGTGAGAGATGATAATATTCAATGCTTATTGACATCATCACAGCATTATGTTGCTGTATGACAGACACTGAGTACATCTATACATTCCAAAACGTTGACATTTCTATTTCATTGTGGGAAGTAGTCACATTCCCTAGAGCTTCTCTAATTACCATATTCTTCCCAGATCCTACCCTCCTCTCTTTGGCACTTTCAAGTGGCCATCTGTATCTCCCTCTATTTCCAAGCTTATCTATTTACCTTGAATATTCCCAATTGCATCTAGGACAGCTTAGGTCAGTGAAAACTTAACCAGCTCGCTGAATGTTACCCATGAACTTGAGCATGGATGTAACATTTGAAATAATTGCTGCCAATTATACAGTGCTAATTTGAAAAAAATAATAATTGACATTTAATTTAGATCAATTATTGAGTTACATTGAAGGCTCTGTATGACAGCAAGCTGGCATCCATAGAATATTGGCTCATAAAATATTTCAAACAGACCACCCTTGGGAGATAGCAAAGAGTAGACTGGACCATCTTCAGATTCACCTTCTCACTAGCATATTACTGCCATTCACTATCCTGTTTTAAAATTCTTGGGCACATGTCCCATTAACACTACCAGTTCTTTACATTCCACCTTGGGATAGGAGGCAATTAACTCTCTTCCTCTTCCACTTACCGAATTTTTTGAACTATAAAATGCACTTTCCACCACCACCCCACCCCCCCATAAAAGTGGGTAGAAAGGTCTGTGCGTCTTATAGAGTGAATACAGGCCTGGTTTTGGCCTCCAAAACCCTCTGCGGGTCCCGTTTTTGCCCTCCCTGGCATCCAAAAGCACTTTGCATGTCAAAAATAGGCCTGTTTTTGGCCTCTGGAGGCCTCCATCCTTCCTGTTTTTGTCCTCCCCAGCATCCAAAAGAACTCTGCAGGTCAAAAATGGGGCCATTTTTGGCCTCCCAAACCCTCTGCACATCCTGTTTTTGTCTCCCCAGGACCCAGAAGAACACTGCAGGCCAAAAATGGGCCCATTTTTTGCCTCTGGAGGCCTCCTCAGGTCCCGTTTTTGCCCTCCCCAGCATCCAGAAGCACTTTGCAGGCCAAAAGCAGGCATGTTTTTGGCCTGCAGAGTGCTTCTGGATGCCGGGGAGGGCAAAAATGGGACCCGCAGAGGCAAAAAACTATTTTTTTTCTTGTTTTCTACCTCTAAACCTAGGTGCATTTTATGGTCTGGTGTATCTTATAATCCAAAAAATACAGTATCTCATACTAAGGACCTAAGGCTAATTAATGTTAGAGGCAGCCTTATCCATAATCACTCACAAAAGTTTAATTTATAGCATTAGGCACCATGAGGAAGGGCTAAGGGAAATTGAATTTGTTCTCCTTGTGTGACAATTGCAGTATGAGTGGCAGCTTGCCTTTCATACTGTAGTCTCACATTTCCATTGGCTGTCTCTGGTAAAAAGATAGATCTTCTGCCAGGGAGGTTTCTCAGTCATTGCTCAGAAAGTTCTTCTTTAACCTGGATTCTCAGGAACAAAGCTAGCTTGCAACTTTCCCAAAGGCATGTAACATTTGTCTACCACATATCAAAGCATACAATGTTCAGTTTCTTTATGACTCCAAAAAAAGGAAAGCTGACCGATCAAATTTAACTGAGTCTGTCTGTTTCTGGCTGAAAATGATAAGAGTAGTCCATCCTAAATTCAAGGTAGCAAAAATAAACGATGTCATGCATATGTTGGAAAGGTTGCTAAGGCAATATGGCTGGAATATCTAAGCATTATGCCAAGGAAACTGAGGTTGTAAATGTTATGCTCAATTGATCAATTAAAAAAAACATAAATTCAAATTATTTACTTTCCAGGATAGTGGCCACTAGCAACCTGAAGTGAAGGCATAGGAGCTGCTGAATTAGAAAATGCTGAGTACCAGGCACAGATGCGCCATTGTGAGAGCAATTAATGCATTTCATCTCCCAAGGGATTGTACTACTGGGATAATGTACACTGCAGACACATATACTCAGGTGCAGTTTTGTATATTGGATCTAATAAATAGGCACTGAAACATAAATCAGCTTTCCTCTATCTGAATGACAGAATCCCCCTTCAATATTGTCAGCTCAGGATTATGGGAATTTAAGCCCAACACATGTAGCAGGTTTCAAGTTAGGGAAAGCTTGGTTAGGGCATTACTTGAACTCAATATTTTATTTGGCCAAGTGTGATTAGACACACAAGGAATTTGTCTGTGGTACATAAGCTCTCAGTGTACATGCAAAGCAACAGAATAGTGATTAACATAGTAATGTGTTACTATGTTTATAAGAGGGCTGTGTAAAGAAAATAAGGATAAATAATACCATAGCCATACTACATGGGTAATTAGACACAGACGTTAGATAGCACTGTGAGAATTAAGTGTTCAGTAGAGTGATGACACAAAGGAAAAAACTGGCCCTGTGTCTAGCTGTTTGACCTGTGATACTCTATAGCAGTGATCCCCAACCTTTTGATGCCCGCGCCCGGTACCGGCATCAGCTGGGCGCCGCGGCCCGGTACCGGCATCAGCTGGGCGCCACCATCTTTTTGATGAAAAAGTGCTTCCGGTGACCTCACCGGAAGCACGTTTTCATCAAAAAGATAAATGCGCAAGCGCTCGTGAGCTTTTCCGGTAGAAATGGCTTTCTACCCGAAAAAGCTCATCGAGCGCTGGCGCCGCCATCTTTTGATGAAAAGTGCTTCCGGTGAGCTTTCTACCCGGAAAAGCTCACCGGAAGCACTTTTTCATGAAAAAGATGGCGGTGCCAGCAACCAGCGGCCCGGTAGGAGTTGTTCCGCGGACCGGGACCCCTGCTCTATAGCACTGCCCCAAGGGGAGGTGTTGAAGCAGTTTATGTGCAGGATGTGAGGGGATCTGCAGATATCTTCTCAGCCCTCCTTCTGACTCACATAATATACAGGTCTTCTTTGGAAAGCAAGCTTGGTTGCCATTCTTCTTTCTGCAATCTTAGTTATCCATTGGAGCCTGTGCCTACCCTATTTGTTTGCTGTACCAAGCAAATGTCCACTGTCTTAAGGCTGTACAACTGCTGATAATGGAGATGCTGGAAGCAGAGTGCTGTTACCTGTTTTGAGCAGGTAAATAGCATTCTAATAATGAGCACACCACTCAACTCTGGAGTCAACGTTCTCTTCCAATAGATCACATGCAGTGTAATACAGGTAGCTAGAAGGGAAATTAGGATGCATTCTCAGACACCACGATGATTTGCAGCAAATCAGCAAAGGTTTCTGACTCTGAATCACTTAATAATGACAGCAAAAAAAAAAAACCTTTTGTTTCACTTTCTAAATTAGGTTGCTAAAATCAAGAAAGCTGTGGAGGGGAAGGGGGGGGGGAGGAATGGATTATTTGCATGTGAAAAGGGATATATGATTGTGTAAGTTCCAGAAATGGTTTTGAAAGCAACTTAAATATCTTTCTGCAATTCTATATTTGTCACCTTGCAGCATTAATCTCAGCTAAATTATACTTTTCAAACCTTTCAAATTATCTTCCAGTCAGTTGTTTTTATTTTATTTTTAATATAATTGGTTTTCTTTTAATTTTATATTTGTAAACCACTCATAGTCACTATGGAGTCAGACGGCATCACAACTGAAACAAGAAACATCAAATATTTTCTGTCTAAAGTAGCTTTCTTCCACCTACTGCTTTTCATGCTGAGTGAGAATCATGGCTTTTCTTGGTCCAACAAACATGGAAAGAGTTTAAAGTATAAAGAGTTTAAAGTATACATCCTCCAGACTTACACCATGATACAATGCGGGGGTGGGGAGGGGTAATAATTCTGAAGGATCAGAAGAAGAGATGAAGTTCACAGGCTGCTAGCTCATACGGCTCCTTTTACCATTCCTATTCCAAATGTTTTGCTACTTATATTTTATCCTACACCAGATGTGTCAAACACGGAGCCCACAGGCCAGATCCGGCTGATGGTAGACCAGAGTTGTCCCACGGAGCTGTCCCAGAGACACCAAGGGATCAGCCTGTGCTGCCCCGGCCCTGGCCCACCCCGGCCCTGGCCCACCCAGTCAGCCATGATGACCAGGCCATGCCCACCCCAGCTCCCAAGGGCAAACAAAATCCTGATATGGCCCCCAATGGGATCAAGTTTGACAACTCTGTCCTACATTGTCACTCTGCAAATTGTTTACATTTTGGTGGCATAGGCATGCACAGTGGTTGTATTTTGTAGCTCTCTGTTTTTCTTTTGCAGAATGGAAATGAAGCCTAGCAGTGTGTTTGTTCAAGGTCATGTAATGAGTCAGTATCAGAAAACATATGAAAGTCTTGCAGGGAAAGGTTTTCCCATCCCTCTGCCAATTCTTCTCTTCTACTTCTATAAAACCAAAAGATGTGAAAACTTCAGGGCTTATAGGCAGAGGTGAACAATTAAAATATGTAGCAGCAGATATATTAGATTGTAATGCCTTCTTTGGTAGACAGGTGGGTAAACATACAGACACACTACTGTATGTCTCTCTCCCTTTTCACCCCTTGAAATTCTTTGCAAGCTAAGAAGTAGAATCCCTGCAGCTCTGCAGTGCAAAGCAGAGAAAATAATATGTCACAAGTGATATAACTTAGAGTGGGATGGAGAGAAAAAGCAAACTAGAAATCATGAGCAATCATGCCAGGTTGAGTTTCAATGTAGGAAAAGAGACATCAGGCTCATTATCAAGAAGAAAATCACTGGAATAATATCCAAACTTCACCTCTCACTAGTTAGAGTCCTGTATATGACTAAGAGGTTACATAAACATTTCTCTATCACTCCTTTCCATTTCAGCCTTATATCTGCCGCTTGCTTTCAGCTCCAACCAACCCTCCCCAATGCAAGCAAATGCATCTGCTATTATTTTACCAACTGGAATTAAAAGCAGCAAGAAGTTGATGCTGAAATGGCTAGAAGAGGCTGTGATCTCTGCTGTTGCTTCCTTCAGATCTGCAATCGAAATCTCCATTTTTTTAATGGAGATTCATATTCTTCAACAGGAAGTGGGCAATTTGTAGCCTTCCAGGTGTTGCAATACTATATTTTTGCCACTGCAAAATGGTGAGAGATACTGGGAGTTTTACATTAAGAACATCTGGAAGATTATAGGATTCCCAAACCCTGCTTTTTAATTACCATTTTTTCTCTTCCCTCCACACATTTCAAAACAGCCATCATTGTCTTTGAATAATTATGAAACCCCAACTTTCCAAATCAGAAAACACAATAAATAAAACAAACCAAGAAAACAGTAGTACATTTGGGATATCTAGAATATTGTGGATAGTAAAATAACAATATGTGCATGTGAGAGAGGAGAGAGAGGCAGTATCTGAGAAGTGGAGGGTTAGTTCTCTTGAGGTCCAAGGTAGCTTAACCAGTAGAAAGCGACAAGATTTGAAGGAACATGATTGAAAATGTCCTTTGGGGGCAAAGGCTCCTAGGCTACCAGAAGACTCAGGAAAGGGTGATACCCCACTAAGTTTCAGTGAAATAACTGTGAAATGATGCATGTAAGAATGAAAATTCTTAGGCTCACATATTTGCTGATATGCTAGGAATAGTTGGAGGATGGAAAAGCTGATATGTCCCCTCAAGTACTCACCCAAAAGACTCTATTATGTCAGGTTTCTTATATACCATGTTTCCCCGAAAATAACACCAGGTCTTATATTAATTTTTGTTCCAAAAGATGCATTACGGCTTATTTTCCAGTTAGGTCTTATTTTGGGGAAAATACAGTACTAAATGCATCTATCTGGCTGATTATCTTAACTGGAGCTTATTTTGGGGGGTAGGGCTTATATTATGAGCCTCCTGAAAAATTATGCTAGGAGTTATTTTTCAGTTGGGTCTTATTTCCAGGGAAACACAGTAGCACATGAACACACATTTTGCATCACCTGATATAAAGGATTTATTATCTATTATCAATACATTAAAAAAAAAGCTTTGAATTTATTTTTTGGCTCCATTTTTACCCCACCATTTTTCTGAGACCTCATTTTGCCCTCATACTAATTCTGTGGAGCTTACAAATAGTAACAGGTCAAAATTACAGAGTGAATTTTATAATGGGACAAGTGGGACTTTGAAATTGGGTCTCCCTGGAACAAATCCAATCCCTTTTCTTCTCTGCTACCCTGGTTTCCACATAATCCACATAAAAGAGATAGGCCTATAGCTCTTTGTAGTCCTCAGCTTACAAGCGTTATGGAGCCTGCCCATTACGTTTATAAGTCAAGATGGTCCTATGAGTGGCCTGATTTTACTACTTTTTTTGTGGCAATCATTGAGCAAATCACCATGATCATTAAGTGAATCTACAATCATAAAGTAATCACTGTGGTGGTTAAATGAACCCATTGTTTGCTGTGTGAGATGTTTTTGTCAAAAAAAAAGGGAAGTAAATGCCAGTTTTCAGCAAAAATGTCATAAATCACAGTTATGTGACTGCAGAACGTTGCACACAACCATAAATGTGAGTCAGTTGCTGAGTTCTCAAAATATAGTTATATGACCACAGGTGAGGCAGCCGTCAGAATTTTGGAATCAGGTCATAAGTAACTTTTGAGGGGTTCTTTGTAATTTCGAACGGTCAAAGATTACCGGTACTATTCTGCAATCATAGTAAGCTGTCCCTTGTCTTAAATGATGAAGATTCATTGCTGCATGGGAACTTATGCTAGCAAACACCTTGGTAAGGATAAAAATCTATTTCCTCTTTTTTCTCTCTTTGGGGCAAGAATGACCCTCATTCCAACAAGTTTTTAATTCAGGCAAATTTTACTTTTCTGCTCTTGCTCCATGCATTTCCCTCCTTTATAAATTCTACAGACAAAAAGCACCAGCTACACTACAGCTTAAGAATTGTGAGACTGATTCATGTTTCCATACAGCCACACAACAAAGCTGATTTCTAGACCATGGATGGAAATAGTTACTTAACCTTGGCATTAGAAAGGATGGGCAAAAGAGACCTCTAAGCCTTTGAGAGGGAAAGAATGTGAGCTGGTTAAAAGACACAGCATCAGTAACTGTGATACTCATAGACAATCTTCATGCCTTATTGTCCAGCACAGTTATTAGATTTTCAGTCAACAATCATACCAGAGGAGCACAACTTCTCCTAGAAGGTGAAACAATTTAATTCTCTCTCATTGTACTCTGCACTCCTTTTCTAGGTCTCAGTAAGAACTCTCAGCAAACAAAAGCAAAAGTTCAAAAACTAATCTGAAATGAGATGGAGAAAGGAGTGGGGGAATAACACCAGGTGTCCAAGCCTTATCACAGTGCAAGGACTTAGCATCTAGGCTTCCTTTTTATAAAGAGAAAAAGAAGAAGAAAGTTTATCTGTGGAACTCTCTGAAACAGGAAGTCACAGAATAATGAATCTGATAATAAGCACATATGAATAATTCAATTCTTACCTACACTATTTTTGTATTTTCATTAGGAATAATTTGTTAAAGTTTTGAAGTACAAAGATCCAATGCCAGTGTTTAAAATTCACTGCACAATTAAGAGGAAAAATAATAATGAGTTTCATCCTGAAATATATACCTCCAACCGTTAATGAACATTGACAAATAAATAGAATAGTATGTTGCTGTTGGAACTTCAAGAACTCTAAATCTTTATCAAGAATTTGTTAGTAGAAAATAATTTGTTCTTGAACCCTTTTAAAAAGAAAACCAAGTAGAGTAGAGAAAAGTTAAGAGATCCCTGTTACTTTGATTTACTCAACAGAAATTCACTGAAAATGTGGGTCAGGCACACCTGTTCCAATTCTCAAACCTTCAAACAAGCTTTATGTTATTGACCCATATATTTTCTTTTATATTTTCATGGGATTCATTCAGAAAATTGAGACCAATGGTTCCTTTTCTCCCCCAAGTTAAAAAAAAAATGTCCTATATCCCAAAACACAAATATGCTGGGAAATAACATACATGAGAATGTGGGTTTTAGTAGAACAAAAGTCAAGGCCTGTACTCTGGACTATCTATGCCAATTCAATCTTAGACAAGAGGAGGCCAGCTTTGGCAGAGGGGTGTAGGACATACAATTTGGGGGAGACTGGATACATTTAATCAGTGACTTCCAAATTGAGTTTCCAGTCCTCATTCTTTGTATGGGTGTGTATGCATCTTCATTTCTGAAAAACAATAGATTGTGATTATTAATCTTATTACTAATCTTCTCTTAAGACAATCTTCCTCTACAGTTATGTTGGAAAATAATTTTGTCCACCTTGTGGCCATGTAGGTCTAGGGAAGATGGACATTGTGGTCGAATGAAACCAGATTTAAAGGATTGTTTTGTTTATTTATTGTTGGGAGACTTCTTGGGCAAAAAGTATGGGGTAAAGGGGTTTTTTATCAATAATTTCAGTCAAAAGCATTCTTTCCAAAGTTACATCTGGGTTGTGGGTGGGATTACATTCAGGAGTGGATGGGCTGAATAAAGTCCCATGGATTGTCTGCTCTCTAACTCAGTTGTCACCAACCAGTGGGTTGGGGTCCATGAGAAAATTTTGGTGGTCCCCAGAGAAATGTTGCCCCCAAAGCAATTAATCCAGGCTGTGTGGGAACACAAGGCTGCACCACCCACATGGCCTGTGGAAACACAAGGCTTGCGTCACTTGCATTGCGAACAGCACAAGGTAGTGAGGGGAGGGGGGAAAGGATGGGGGGAACTTGCTCCACACGCACAACGTGCCTCGTCTGACCACCGGGCTGCTTCTTTCCACTTCTTTCTTCTTCTGCTTTTGGCTGCATGCAAGGAAAGCAGCAAAAGTCTTTCTTTCTCTCCCCCAACCTCTGCCAGAAATGAGTCTTTGGGACCCTCCAAGGCATCCTGCTCCAAGAGGTTGCGCTGGCATGAGAAGTCTCACAAAGACTCATTTCTGGCAGAGTTTGGGGGAGAGAAGGAAAGACTTTTGCTGCTTCTGCTGCTTTCCTTGCATAAAGCCAAAAGTCTCTCTCTCTCTTTCTTTCTCTCTCTCTCTCTCTCCCTGAGAACGGATCTGGAGATAGTATCCTGCGATCCCAAATAAAGAATGATTGATCAGTAGGAAAACGGGGTGAGGAATTTTCCTGCAGACTTTTTTGGGGGGATTTTCCCAGGGTCTCTGGTCCTCAGGATTTAAAATTATGAGTTTGGTGGTCCCTGAGGTCCAAAAGGTTGGCGACCCCTGCTCTAACTCAAAACAAAGGACTAAATATTATTTCTTTTGCAGCTTTTTTTCTAATTCAGAGAAGAATTATTGCTAAATAATCATCATTTTGAAAGATGGACTAAGCATTTTGAAAGATGCTAAATAATCATCATTTTGAAAGATGTTTTGAAAGAGTATGAGTTTATTTTTATTAAAAAAAAAAAACACCCCCAGATTTAATTTAATGCAGCATCTACTTTTCCCACACAAAACCCAGCTCTTTCTTTAAAAATAAATTAAAGACAGAAAATATATTTCTCCTACCCTCTGTAGTAGATGTTGGCAACTACTACAGTAAAGAAAGAGAGAGTCAAGAAAGAGAGAGACTTTGGAAAGAGAGGGAAATAAATAAATAAAAAATATGAGAAAGAAAGGAGGAAAGCAAACAAGTGAATCATAAGAACTATAAACTGCCTGGAAATTTCATTTGGATTTTCAATTAGAAAGTGACAGAGGCCTGAGCAGAAAGGTGGGAGTCAGAGAAGACAGGAAGAATTGGGGGGGGGGAATCTCTTATCAATCTAAAAGTAGAATCAGCAAGCAATCATTTTGGAGCCCATCCAAAGGACTGAGTGGACTAAAATTAACCCCAGTCTACATTAGTCTCCCCACCCCTCATCATACCCGTTAGTAGTGCTGAGAAGCAAAAGGAAAGTGGCAGAATGCAGGTGATTAAATGAGCCTTGGAAAGCCTTTGAAAATCTCATATTAATAGGGGAGTAGTAATGAACTGCTTAACCAGTCCCTTGAGAAAGAGCTCCAGGCAAGCTGGCAAGTGGTTGAAAAAGAACAAGCAGAGTGTAATGGGCACAGGACAGAGAGATTAACAGCCAAAAAGAAGAGAGGAAAGGGAGGAAGAGAGGGAGAATTCCTAAAACTAAAACAGAAACTGCAGGCAAGAAAGGATGCTGGGATGGCATAGGGATAAGGATAGGGATAACAGATACAAATGTATCTGGATATGATGACACCTATCAGACTCCAGACTATTCTTATCCACTTTGGTAGCTTCTCTCAGAATATAGTTATTCAAAAAGCATGATCAAAGCTTCAAACAATATTAGCCTTTTTAGTTCTGCAGCAAACACCTATTCCTTGGAGAAAAATTACTAAAGTACAGTTAATGCAGTGTGATAAAACCCGATGTCTCTAATCTTGAAACCTTAGTCACAATTCATGGATGCGCTATTTGAGACTGATTTTTAAAGTGTTTGGAAACTTTAGTTGGCCCCAAATGCTGCAGCTTAGCTATTATTATCATATGTGGTATCCTTATTATTTTGTTGGCTACTAGTCATTTCAAGGGAACATTAAAAATGCTAATTGTGAACCATAAAGCTCTACATCAAGGGTCTTCAAACTTGGCAAGTTTAAGACTTATGGACTTCAACTCCCAGAATTCCTGAGCTAACATGACTGGAGGAAGAATTCTGGGAGTTGAAGTCCACAAGTCTTAAAGCTGTCAAGTCTGAAGACCCCTATGCTACATAAATGGGGATACATTATATAAAATTCTCCTCTATGAGTCTATCTGAATTATGATCCTCCATGGAGAATCTCCCTTCTGTTCCATACCATGGGAAGGAGGGAGGGAGGGTGGAACAGGAAGGAAGGATTTCTGAGGCTTCCTTTGCCAGTTTCCCACAAGAAAACCCAGTGGGGAACCTGGCAGGAAGTCGCTCCCACTCCCATTGCTTTTCTGCGCACCCAGGCTCATTCTGTTTCTGCATTTACAAGGAAATATCTCTGAAATGATGACCAACGTGATAAAGTTTGTGTAGTGTTTTATTCAAGGTGACTTCTATTGATGAAGTAGATTTTAATCTAATGAATGATGCTATTCTTTTTCTCACTGATGTGCTTTTTCAATTTCTATTGACAGAATAAGGACATAGGAACAACAGCCCTGCTAGATGAGATCAAGACTCATCTTAATCCAGCATCTTGTGGCCAACCAAATGTTTCTGGGGTGCTTGCAAGCAAAATATAGAGACGAAATGTTTGGTTTTTTCTTTTAAACATTTCATTCCAAGAAGCTTCACTGAATGCCCCTTGCTTGTGCTACAGTATTTGAAAGAGGGAGAAGCATTTCACCCTGCACACTTTACGCTGTGCGTGTTTTGATACATTTCAGTCATCTCTGTCTATAGCTAACATTTTTCTAACTAAACGAGTCCCAAATGTTCTAGCCATTTCTTGTAAAGAAGGTACTGAAATCTGATCATTTTGGTTGCTTTATTGTGTACTTTTTTTCCAGTGGTGTTATGCTGTTTCAATTGTGAAATGTATATAATATTTCAGATTGGATGCAATATTGATTTTATGTCCTTTTTCAAATGTGGCACTTGGAAATAGTATACATAGTATAATATTTCAGATTTGGACATAGCATAGACTTTTTAAGGAGAGTACAATGTTGGCAGCCTTATATTCAGTCCTGTTCCTAATGTTCCCTAGCATATATTTTGCCTTTTTTGACAAAAGGCAAGCACACTAATTGCAATCATTGCTCTGTCCATTCAATCTTGGTTACAGACAGCTCACACTACATCACTATATACCCGGATTGAATTTTTTTGTCACAATGTGACAAAAAAAATCTGCTAGAGGTTTTCACAATCACTTCTGGTTTTACCCCACTAAACAGATGTCCTTTTTTTCAGCTAAGTTTACACCTACATTTAAATCTCAGAACAGATCCACAAAAGACTCCACTTGTTAATTCTGATGAAAAACTTGTCCGTTTATTCCTATATTTGCTTACTGCTTTTTAACTAGTTAGTAATCCATAAAAATAGGTCCTGTCACCCCTAAAGTAGCTTTTTATAAGGAAATTACTTGAAGACTCTTTGAAAATACAACTATACAGTTAACTTCTTGTTGACACTCTCAAAACCATTAAAAGATAGCAGGGGCAGGATGTATCATTTCAGATGTAGGCTGATATTTTTGCCGCAAGGCTTGTTACTCTATTTGCTTAACTGTTTTATAATTTAACTACAATTTCTGTCCAGTAGCCCAGAGCAGACATTAAACTGACTAGTCTATCATGTCTCTAATCTGTTTTAGGTCACTTCTTGAACATCTGGTATGTCATTGGCTGTCAGCAGTTTCATGACCTGATAATGGGCTAATGTGTGGTGTCTCAGAAGGTTCTCAAATTTTCTCATTACCTTAACTTGCTTCATCTGTTTTTATTCTCTCCCTAAGAAAATCAGTATAGATTCCAGTAGCTACATTCTCCACTTGAACTATTCAATCTTTTGATAATTAATAGCTCAGCTCCTCTCTGGGCCAGTTTTTCTTTCAAACTTTTAAAGAAATGCCATATGCTCTTCAAATAATAATAACAACAAAAGCAGTGCAGCTTTTCCTTTTTATTTCTTCTCATGTCCACCATTCAACTATTTCCAAAGTTGGCCCTCTCCCTAATATTTTCTGAAAAATCTCCCCCAACCCCATTCAGACTGAATGCTGTATAACACCTCTCAATTTTTCTCCAGAATTTGTTTTTTAAAACTTGATGACAACTTTCAAGTGTGATGAGCCAACTGAAATTGGTTTAATTTCCATTCATGTTTCTTCTGCCAGTTTGGGTGGAACACTCCTGGATTTCAAGCCATCACCAAGCAACTTATATTTGACGTCCATGTCTGTCTACATTTTTTTGTGTCAGTGTGAACCACAACCACGGCCTCTTCTCTAGTACTTTCTGGCAGCTCATCTGGATGATGTGTGACATCTGTATCCTTGACACTGGGTGAGGTAATCACCATACAATCTGCACATTAAGATTGAGTTACAAAGTTATTTCATCATCGAGAGCCCTGGGTGCTACTTTTAGTGGAAAGTCAGTAACTGATCAATCAACAATATCACTATCATAGATCTAAATTATGTTTATTTGACATTAAAGCTTTCTTAAACATTGGCACTTCCAAATGTCCCATTTGCTGATTATGAGGAACTCTTGCTCACCCTATTTTTTCCCAGCTCTTGGCTGAAATGTGCTGCTTTGTTTTAAGGCAGTTGCTTTTTAAAAAGAAAGTTTGTGGACCTTCTCTGGAGGAGGTAGGAGGCAATGAGACAGATTTCTTATCAACTTCACCCATGATTTTTTTTTTCATTTTGCCTGTGCTGCTGTGTGTACAGAAACAGATGCAAGGAGCTACACACAGTCTAAACAGCACAGATCAGCCGCAACTGCATTTCATAGTGAATTCCTGGAGCCTGTCTGCATTGTTTGACACTTATCTCCTCCTCTCCACCTGTTATAGAAGCAGGCAGCCATAGCTAACATTCCTGGGAAAAACATCTAATTGCCAAACTGCCAATATGGTAGATGGTTTTAATACAATGTAGTGATGGTGGTAAGGTGGCTTAATTATTTTCTTTCTTTTAAAAAAAACAAACGTTCATGCTTCACATAATTGTTTGTTACACAGCAGCATGTGCATGATTCACATATTGGACTTCTCATCAAAATCCATTTTCTGTAGCAGAATCAGGGCATTCAAAAAAATAACACACAACAACTATTCCTGAGGCAGAATGTTAGCAAATTGTCCATATTCTCCAGCTCTTCTACTGAAGAACTTTTTGGCTGGCATAAGAATTGAGCTTGTAGGGCCTAAGGAAGGATCATGTGCAGTCCTACATCTCTCTCCCATGGGGCATTTATGAGATATCTGAGCCCTGGAAAAGGGGTTGTATCTGGTGGAACCCTTGAAATATATTCTTTATTATTTTAATAATTTTATTCTTGAAAAAACATTTATTTGACATACATTTAAAACAGACAAATCAACACACACACACACACACATATATACATACATACATACATACATACATATACATCTATACATTTTACAGCCTATATTGAGTAATGGTTTTTTTTTTCTTTATCTTTATCATTGACGTGATCTGCCTTGTTACAATAACTCCTTCGTTCTTTTAATGTTTTAATTTCTCTATATAGTTTATGATTAAATGCACATCTTCTGTCATTTCCATAACTTATCCAAATATCAAATATTACCTTTTCTTTAACCATTCATACCAAATGTTCCATATTTCATAATAGTCACTATCTTGTTTATTTTTTAACAATTTGGTTAGGCTATCCATCTCAGCGCGTTCATGTATTTTTTTAATTACCATATCCTCTGAAGGAATGGAAGACAGTTTCCAGTTTTGTGCGTAGGTTATTCTGGCCGCAGTTATGATGTGCAAAATTAAATATTGATATTTTTTCTCCATGTTTAAATCTATCATACTTAGCAGAAAGGTTTCGGGTTCAAGTTTTAAATTTTGTTTTGTTATATTTAAAATCCAATTTCTTTTTTTTTTTTAAATAAAGTTTTATTTGGGTTTTCACACATACAAAATACAAGTAAAACATCTTTTTTGAAAATAGCATGGTCCCGGGTTGTACTTCTTTATGCAGACACAAAACTCAATTTCATGCTCCTTTTTGTGTTCTATTCCATATCTTATACTATTCTACATTTTCTATATAGTTTTTCCCCTCTTTTAATTTTCTCAATTTTATTTTGATTATCTCATCTCAATTCAAATCATTATATTTATACTTTTGTCTGTTCTGTTTCAATTTCATATTATCTTTTCTCATTAAACAAATTTTCTCCTGTAGTTACTAATTGGAGTATGACACCTTTATATCTTTTAATTACATCCATTCAACTCTTATTTAAACTTCAATATATACCTTAAGGTTATGACCTTCAATATAATACATAATACATAACTTCCAATCGAATTCTGCTTGGTACATTCTTATAATACACACTAAATTCTTTTTTTAAAAAGATTATAAATATATGTAATAATAAACCCTCATTCCATTCCAATTCAGTTCTATCATTAATAAACATTAAAATCTTAACATCTTTAACACTTCTTTTCAATTAAATATCATACTTCCTTAAAGTATGATACTTCCTTCCCCCCCCCCTTTCCTTTTTTCCCCCCACCTAAGATTACTTGTTCATTAAAGATGGCTTCTTCTTTGTCGCAATCTTCTTGTTCTGCAGGCATTTCTTGTTGTTTCTCATAATTCCAAATCTCCATTTCTAAAAACTGAAATACGAAGCCAAAAGAACCTCTCCCTTCTTGTGCATCTTCTTTGTACTTTTTAAGTTCCATTTTCAGTTCTTCTAAAAGTGGACCCATTTTAAACAGTTTTAAACAACCACCCAATTGATTTTAATCATTCAAATACAATAACCAAAAATCCAGAAATCATCAAGTAATCCAAATACTCCCAAGTTAATTCTTCTTATTTTTGTGTTCCAAAAAATGCTTGAAATATATTCTATTGCTGCAGTTCCTTTAATGAATGCTGATGGGGTAATTAGATAGCTGGCCCTGCCAATGTCTATCCTCAGTGCCCAAGGCATCATGATTCCCATAAGAAATTGTGACACACCTTTCCACTCTAGTGAGCAACATATGGCTCAGCAACTAATATAGACATGAGAAGGATTGTACCACCACTACTGGGTTTGAGTCTTCTTGCTTGGCTCCGGCCATTGGAGAAATCCTCCAAGATATCCAGCTGCTCTCTGTGACCTTGGTGGTCATGGAATGGACTGCTAGATTAAGCAAAGGAAAAAGAAAATGAGGGATGAGAAGGAAAAACATGTCTAACTATTGTAGTTTTTTCTAGTCAGGTCAATGACCATTGGGTAACCTTGGGCCAATCACTCTTTTTCAGTCCTAGAAATCAGGCAATGACAAATCACTTCTGAAAATCTTGCCAAGCAAACTACAGGGACTAGTCCAGGCAATCATAAGAAGTTAACAATTACTTGAAGCCCTCTCCCCCCACCCCCCACCCACCCCCAAAAGAAAAAAAAATAGCAGAACTTGCAAATATATTCCCAGTCCAAACAAGACAGGGCCAAAACTGGGGGAAGGATTAACCCATCCCACAACATGTGATATCAAAAATCTCTGGAGTAAGCAAGATAGAACTTCCAGATGGCCTGGTTTTGCTATAGGCAAATGAGGGTGGGGGAAAGGAGAATTTTGTTTCTGTAGGGTTCCCAACAATGTGGGAACACAGGGACTGAATGAATGGCAACTTTTTTGGGTGTTTTTATTGGACAGATTGTGGCATTTTGTTGTTCTTACTTTTGTTGCGTACTGCACAGAATATGTGATTGGCAGGAGGTTGTGGAATGTTGATTTGATTCCCTTTAATGGTAATTTTATTCATTTTTTTAAAAAATACAATTGTAGATTTTTTTTAACCTGTGAGCTCCCCAGGGAAAGTTAGAATTGGTAGCCTTAAAAGGTAATTACTTAATTAAATCTTGTGACAGAAACAATTTAAAAATATTGTAAAACCAACCAACCAACTAACAGATCCATCGATCAATCTGTGTTTTAAGCCTGCCAACAGAAAAAAATTAATTGTAGATCCATTTCAAATGGTTGTGGGGAAACTGAGGAGGGGAAAAAAGTAATGGTATGAAAATGGATTTAATTCATGGTAGGAGACAGGCATACTGCAACCAAATATTCCATGAATTTCTGCAATAAAAGAGCTTAGAAATATGACTCGGAATACATCATTATCACCATTCAGTTTGAGGTGGCACTTCCAAGCCCGAAAAGAATTGCATACAGTAGTATGTTCAACAGACAGATAGTCTCAACAGATGGAGAGTCTCAATATCTGGAATTGAACCTTCCCCTTCTGCCTCCAGAAATCATGCCAAGAACCTTTGCAGCTTTAGTGTTACCAAAAGCAGCTTGCTCCTGTCAGTGTCTCCCACCATGTTCCAGCTTCTTGCTAAAGATCAGCAATGTTCTGTGACACTCAGATCCAACCATCCACATGAACTATAGGGTTGCATTTGGGTGATGCAATTCTCTTTGAATCCCAGGAACAGTGGGATGTGTCATCAATGATGGCTACATATTTCCTCTATAATAGGTATTCTCTGATCAGAAGAGGATGGAAAATAGTGGCTGATTAAACACAGTGAATCATGTCATCACGGTCCTCGTATATTTCCTTAAGTAAGATAGGGTGATTATGCAATATCAAAAGGTTTGAAAGCCTAGAGGGAAAAGGCAGGTGACTTTCTCAAGAGTTATTTGGTTAGGGAACTATGTATGCATAATTCTCTTGAATTTTAACACTTCATATCAGACTGCCCAGAGTTAATTCAAAGATTTTGTTTAAAACATAAATGTTTTAAATAAATATTTCTTTTAAAAAATGAATTAATGGTAACCATCCAAGTCTTTTGTAGATCTGATAATCAGCTACTGCAAAAAGTGATCCATGCAGACAAAGGTGCCAAAGGATGGGTGTCTCTGACTGACTGGGTATCTGCTTTCTTAGAGTAATCATCCCATACTATAAAAAGTAAAGGTTGCACATACGTGCTAATCATTTCTGGCTCTACGAGGCCGTGCTTACAGGTGGTATTCAGCAGGTTCTGACCAGTTCTGAAGAACTGGTAGCAGAAATTTTGAGTAGTTCAGAGAACCTGCAAATCAGCTAAAACTCACAGAATAAATACAAGAAAAATACAAGAAAACTGTCTGCCACAAGTATCTCAAAATAGAGTCATCAGTTAATAAAACCGAGAAATTCGGTTCATTGGATTACTGCAGCATGATCTATGTGGGAGTTGATTTAGAATGTTGTTGGGAAATTTCAGCTGCTTCATACTAATTGCTGACTGGAGGTCAGTAATAATATAACAGAGCTGGTTGGGACCTTGGAGGTCATCTAGTCCAACCATCTAGTCATCTAGTCATCTAGTCAACCTGCTCAAGCAGGAGACCCCATACCATTCCGGATAAATGGCTGTCCAATCTCTTCTTAAATACCTACAGTGATGGATCACCCGTAACTTCTGGAGGCAAGCTGTTCCATTGATTATTCCCACTGTCAGGAAATTTCTCCTTATTTCTAGGTTGGAACTCTCTTTCCTGCCCTCAGGTGCTTTGGAGAATAGGTCAGTCCCCTCCTCTCTGTAGCAGCCCCCCAAATATTGGAAGACTGCTATCAAATGACTGCTTGGTCTTCTCTTTGTTAGATTAGACATACTGAGTTCCTGCAACCACTGATCATGTTTGTCCTCCAGGCCCCTAATCACTGTTGCTTTTCTAGAGCAGACTGGATTTCTTCAAGGGCCGGATCAGCATTGTAGTTCTCCTCTGCAGGGCAGTGGGGGGAAGGGGGCAGTAGGGGGTGGGGGTGGGGGAGCATGATGGATGCCTTCTACAGCACAATGCTGGCCAAAACAAGGCACGGGGGTCCGTGTGCTGCCCCCCTGCACCTCATTTTCGCCCTCCATGGCCTCATGCAGCACTCTGATGGCCGAAAACAGGCCACGTAGCTCATTTTTTGCCCTTTTTTTGCCCGTTTTTCAGCCTGTTTGGGGTCCATTTTTTGGCCCTGCTTCAGCTGGCAGAGTGCTGCAGGAGGCCATGGAGGGTGAAAATGAGGTGCAGGCCCATTTTAACCATCAGAGGCACCGTGGGCTGGTCCTTTGATAGTTCAAGGCTGGCCCTGGGGGCTGGATTTAAGCATGCCGTGGGTTGGATTCGGCCTGCGGGCCTTGAGATTGACACCCTTGTTCTAGAATCTCAAGATCTTTTTCATATTATGCTGACCAAAACTGAATGCGGTATTCCAAGTGTAATCTTACCAGTGTGGTATAAGGCAGTAATAACACTTCACATGATCTTGATACTGTCCCTTTGTCGATGCAGCCAAGTCGGAAATGGAAGAGCTGAAGAAGCTTCTTGGATGAGAAGTGAAATGTCTTCAA